>NC_088879.1:15521635-15650425 GCF_032884065.1 Artemia franciscana | reverse complement strand
AATGACGTCACCGTCATAGCAAAAATGACGACAACTAACTTCATGAGCTCAGTCGACACAGAAACATGACGTCACCTGATCCACAGACAGACAACTTATTTTTATATATTTATAGATATACTAGCTATTGGGGTGGCGCTTCGCGCCCCCCAAGCCCCCCCGCGCGCGTAAGTCGTTACGCGCCACATTAGTTTTTTTTTGTAGTTTTTACCTTTTTTAGTTTTTTTCTTCTTTTGTATGCTAAAGCCAAAGTTCAAACCTGGAGCCTCTCGGACCTAGAACCTGAAACATAACGCTTGCTACTCAGCTACTTCGGCTTGAATACATTCGTTTTGAGCAGCTTCCTCGGGGTGTTTGCCATTGTAGGTTCTTCAGTCATTTTTACAATTAGAAATTTCTCTTTCAACGGTCTTCTTACAATTAAAAATTTGTCTTTGAACGATATTCTTGAATACCTGTGTCCTGGTCGTCATTTATATTCCCTGTGTCCCGGTCGTCATTTGTGTCCCGGTATCCCAGTCTGTAATTTCTCTTTGAGTGTCCCGGTCGTTATTTATATTCCCTCTGTCCCGGTCGTCATTGTGTCCCGGTCTGTAATTTCTCTTTGAGTGTTTTTTCTTTTTAGTATTTTTTAGTTTTTTACATTTTTTCTTTTTTCAGTTTTCTTTTTCTTCTTTATTTATCCTCTTCACTATGAAATACATATCGCCGAACCTTTGTTTTTTTAACTAAAATCTGGTAGGCATTGATGACCTTATCCAAGTCAAAATCCCAAACCCAATCATCATCGCTATCATTTTCAGTTTTGATATGTTTTGACTCTCACTGTCCAGGTGGATCTTCATCGAACTGCGCGGTTTTGCGTTCTTTAGCCTCAAGCCTGTTTCCTTGCTTTTCTTTTGATTCCTCAGCAAGCTTTCTTTTCTGACTTTCTCTATCAGCAGCAAGTTTTTGGCATAGACTCTTTGAGCAGTCTTCATCGGCTTTTGCCATTGTAAGTTCATCAGTTATTTTAAACTTAAACATTAATAGATTTCTACGTGAACATATATGTCTTAAATATCTTTAATGACGTCACCGTCATAGCAAAAATGACGACAACTAACTTCATGACGTCAGTCGACACAGAAACGTGATGTCACCTGACAGACAGACACACAGACACACAACTTATTTTGTATATATATATAGATATATACTAGCTGTTGGGGTGGCACTTCGCGCCACCCCCAAGCCCCCCCCAAGCGCGTAAGTCGTTACGCGCCATATTAGTTACGCGCCATTGTAGTTGTGTCCCTGTTTCCCACCTGTGAATATAGATAGATTTATATATGTGTTTCAAACTACGTAAAACTTGCGAATATATAACATTCTTGGCTTTCCCATTGTCTGTGCATATACAAAGCCTTATGTATTAATAATGACGTCATATGCAAACTCTCTTTTTACAAACAAACAAACATGCATACACACAGCTCGTTTTTATATAGATAGATAGATAGATAGATACAATACAAATTAACTGCGTAAAACTTGCGAATATACAACATTCTTCGCTGCCAAGTTGTCGCTGCATATAAATAGATTGTCAGGTTTACCGACCGTCGAACATGCAACGTACAATTGTCCATGGGAAAAACAGTCAGTATTAAGATCTATACCACATTTTTCTAATGATTGACCTTGAGCTTTGTTAATGGTGATTGCAAATGCTAATCGAATTGGGAATTGCAATCTTTTAAATTGAAAAGGCAGATCCGTTGGAATCATGGGAATGCGAGGAATAAGAACAGCCTCACCCTCAAAAGGCCCTGTCAAGATTTTGGCCTCTATTCGGTTTTCCATTGTTTTTTTTGCGGCAAGTCGCGTGCCATTGCAAAGCTTTGGTGGGTTGATATTTCTTAAAAGTATTATTGGTAAGCCTATTTTTAGTTGTAGCACGTGTGGTGGAAACCCTGAAAGATCCACGGAATTTAAAAATTCAGATGGATAATTAACCGCTTCATTTGGTTCCAAAACTGTGTCGATTGACTTGTAAAGGACTGCCTGGTCTTGAGTCTTGGTCAAAACAATATTGTTGATTTTGTGGACGTCTATATTTTTGGGTGCGAGAATCGCTCTTTCACTTAGCCATTTATTATTTTTATAATTTTTTAGAATATTCGGAAATACTTTTTCAATCAATTCATTTTGGACGTCACTAAATTACAGAAATCAGCAGGTAGTTGTATACGTCCTGAAATTGAGTCTACTGGGAGCTTTCCGTTTCCAATTGCCAGCAATTGATGTGAAAATGTTTGACCAGAGTCATCGTTTTGCAATCGGACACGCATATTTGTAGTTAATTTAATGTTTTTACGTGTGCCCATAAATTGGAATTTTTCAGACAAGTATTCATTTCGTCTGCAGGGGTTGATCTCGGTATTATAGGTAATGTTTGCCTGAAATCTCCCGCAAGCAATATTAATTTGCTGCCAAAGGGTTTCGACTTCCCTCGCAAATCTTTCAAGCATTGATCCAGAGCCTCGAGCGATTTTTTGTGTGCCATTGTGCACTCATCCCCAATAATAAGTTTGCATTGCTGCAATACTTTACCCATCCCAGATGATTTGGAAATATTGCACGAATCAGATTTATCAACAATGTTTTACCAGTACCTCCTGGCGCATCCAAAAAGAAAATTTCTCCAACGTTGTTATCGACACAATGCATTATCGTATCATAAATGTCTTTTTGTTCCGACGTTAACTTGGAAATTTTATTTTGTACATACGACAATAGATCACTCGTACTGTAACTTTGTTCACGATCCAATTCTACACATGTCGAAACAGCAGCGATACGGTTAGGTGAAGGCATTCCCAAATCCTGAAGAGGTTTGTTTTCCATACGTACGCACAAATCTTCTATAATAACTAAAGTGTAGTTATAAATTTCTGATGTAAAATCAAAAGTCATATCTGACGTCTTCTAACTGTTTTCGATGGAGTATATCTTCGGACATTTTTGACTTATATTTTTCCCATAACTCTGTTGGAGCTGATGGAGAGCAAGTTGTTAAAATGATGCCAAACAATGCACGAATTTGACTTGGAGTTGACGTTTCGCACGTGTCATTGATGCAGTTATCCCAGTGTTGGTCATTCTCCAATAAATTCAGAGCTTGGCATGCACTACGGTAAGTGTCATGTATAGTACCGTTTACAGTTCTCAAATACTCAAAGGATGTCGGACCGGTACATTCACCAAAAGCAGGCGTAGAAAGAAGCATTCATGTTGATTGGGATGAACGGTGTAGAGTCTTCCTATCGTGGTATCTTTGAAGATGGTAGGTTTGTCGTCGACTGACTTACCCTGTTTTCGACGTTCAAATACTTTATTTTTAGTATTCCACGTGTAGTACGAAAGCACTTCAGTATACAGCATTATTTTGCGAAAGAATCATTTTTGCAAAGCGAAAAGAAAGCGGTTAACTTTGTATCCGGTGGATTCAGGGCTCTTGGCTGCACATTGGTTTCCGAGAAATAAACACGTTGACCATTCTGTAAATGTACCGCTAAGTCAACAACAGCTGGACTACGTTCATGTATCGGAAATGAAAGAATTCGCCAAACAGCTTCATTACTGCTTATGTATCTTTCAGCCTGATATTGTACGATTTCGTCGATATCTTTGATTTCGGGCTGCAAGCCAAAAACTGCCATGTCACTGCCTTTGTTGACGTATTTACATATGTATTTGATTGCCTTTACGGAGTTACAGTATTCAACGTTTATGTGTGCATTAAATATTTTTGATAATAACGGGGAATATGGAACAACCCACTGGTTATCTACTTCGATGGTGGTACCGTTGCGCTTCTTTATTATTGCTGTTTTACCACCATCTTCAGTAGATCTTCTTCTATATTGTGGGTAACCATCATTGGCAGTAATTGTGTTGGATACTAAAAGTCGAGTATATTGCTTTGTGCACCTTCCTTTGGCCATGCATGGTGAATTTTTGTTCAGTGCACCGCAAGGTCCATGTATCATATTTTTTACAATAATATCATGTAACCCCTTATCGACATTATGTATCTTTCAGCCTGATATTGTACGATTTCGTCGATATCTTTGATTTCGGGCTGCAAGCCAAAAACTGCCATGTCACTGCCTTTGTTGACGTATTTACATATGTATTTGATTGCCTTTACGGAGTTACAGTATTCAACGTTTATGTGTGCATTAAATATTTTTGATAATAACGGGGAATATGGAACAACCCACTGGTTATCTACTTCGATGGTGGTACCGTTGCGCTTCTTTATTATTGCTGTTTTACCACAATCTTCAGTAGATCTTCTTCTATATTGTGGGTAACCATCATTGCCAGTAATTGTGTTGGATACTAAAAGTCGAGTATATTGCTTTGTGCACCTTCCTTTGGCCATGCATGGTGAATTTTTGTTCAGTGCACCGCAAGGTCCATGTATCATATTTTTTACAATAATATCATGTAACCCCTTATCGACATTTTCATCAGGTATTTCAGCGGAAATCACATCATCAATTTCGTTCGAAGTAATTTTTTTATGTAGCCAGATTAGTATATGTGTGTGTGGCAAACCTCGTTTTGCCATTCCACTGAGTACATCCAGCATCGCACTGACCCAAACACTTCAAGTTTTACTATGTAGTTTATCAGTGATTTCAACTTTTGCCTGAAGACACGGGCCGTAATGTCATGTCTATGAACCGCCAATTGTCCTTGAAGTAAAAGCTGCTGTATCTCGTCCCAAGATTGATTACATGTAAATGTAATAAATAAATCTGGACGATAATGGAGACGAACATACGCAATAGCATCTTGAGCATATTCATGAATATGACGGGGACTGCCAGCATATGACGAAGGTAAAACTGTTAATCTTCCAACGTTTGTGGTATTACCGTCATTTATAACTGCATCTCGCAAATGAATGTATTGTTCAGAGCGGAGCTTGGTCTCATTCAGGCGGATATATAGCAAACGTTCTGATTCAATTTTAGCATACATATCAACGACGAATTGGGTGAAACAATTCACGGCATTTTAAAATATAATTTTCTTCATCCTGCCAAATCATTAGTCTAGGAATAATAATGCAGTGCACTGCATTTCTTATTCATTTCTTTGTTAGAGGCTGGATTCATCATTTAATATTAAAGTGATAGCCGTCGGCTCCATTCCAAAAAATGATAGGATATTGTAGGGCATCGTAGCATCGATGAGTTTCAGCAATTCTTAACAACTGATCGTTTCGCTTATGAAGAATAATATCTCGAGGTAAAAACTGATCACCGACCATAACGATTGCCACTTCATCGATAGTTGGAGCATTGTATCTACGCACATGTTGGTCAGGAGGCGTTTTGTCAGCGGAAATAACAATTTTATGCGTATCAGTAGGCATCAAATCGATGGCTGTTTTGAACAGACGCACTAAATTATTATTTTCGTGGAAAAGATGTTGCAATTGGGAAACGATTGTCCTTTCAACGTTGGGAGAAATTTCGCAACGTGCATTCAATTCAGAATTTCTATCACTGATGAGGTACAATTGTAAAATTTATGATTCTCGCCTGAGAATGGTAGAAGGGACCCTGCTTTATGATAAATTTGCCTTTTTACTTTGAAAGTAGACGTAAATTGATCTGGATTTTCGATTTGGGCTCCAAACGACGTCATTTGGAAACATGAGTTTTATTTTCTGATATGTGACAAAAAACGCTTAGATTCTGACGTAGTTCCAGTAAGGAAAGTCTTCAATGGCTCTGGTGGTGCAGCCAATAGAGGAAGTTTGACTTTCCTGAGGCGCAACACATTCCCATTGTTTCATCAGTAGATCTTCTTCTATATTGTGGGTAACCCATCATTGGCAGTAATTGTGTTGGATACTAAAGTCGAGTATATTGCTTTGTGCACCTTCCTTTGGCCATGCATGGTGAATTTTTGTTCAGTGCACCGCAAGGGTCCATGTATCATATTTTTTACAATAATATCATGTAACCCCTTATCGACATTATGTATCTTTCAGCCATGATATTGTACGATTTCGTCGATATCTTTGATTTCGGGCTGCAAGCCAAAAACTGCCATGTCACTGCCTTTGTTGACGTATTTACATATGTATTTGATTGCCTTTACGGAGTTACAGTATTCAACGTTTATGTGTGCATTAAATATTTTTGATAATAACGGGGAATATGGAACAACCCACTGGTTATCTACTTCGATGGTGGTACCGTTGCGCTTCTTTATTATTGCTGTTTTACCACAATCTTCAGTAGATCTTCTTCTATATTGTGGGTAACCATCATTGCCAGTAATTGTGTTGGATACTAAAAGTCGAGTATATTGCTTTGTGCACCTTCCTTTGGCCATGCATGGTGAATTTTTGTTCAGTGCACCGCAAGGTCCATGTATCATATTTTTTACAATAATATCATGTAACCCCTTATCGACATTTTCATCAGGTATTTCAGCGGAAATCACATCATCAATTTCGTTCGAAGTAATTTTTTTATGTAGCCAGATTAGTATATGTGTGTGTGGCAAACCTCGTTTTGCCATTCCACTGAGTACATCCAGCATCGCACTGACCCAAACACTTCAAGTTTTACTATGTAGTTTATCAGTGATTTCAACTTTTGCCTGAAGACACGGGCCGTAATGTCATGTCTATGAACCGCCAATTGTCCTTGAAGTAAAAGCTGCTGTATCTCGTCCCAAGATTGATTACATGTAAATGTAATAAATAAATCTGGACGACAATAGAGACGAACATACGCAATAGCATCTTGAGCATATTCATGAATATGACGGGACTGCCAGCATATGACGAAGGTAAAACTGTTATCTTCCAACGTTTGTGGTATTACCGTCATTTATAACTGCATCTCGCAAATGAATGTATTGTTCAGAGCGGAGCTTGGTCTCATTCAGGCGGATATATAGCAAACGTTCTGATTCAATTTTAGCATACATATCAACGACGAATTGGTGAAACAATTCACGGCATTTTAAAATATAATTTTCTTCATCCTGCCAAATCATTAGTCTAGGAATAATAATGCAGTGCACTGCATTTCTTATTCATTTCTTTGTTAGAGGCTGGATTCATCAATTTAATATTAAAGTGATAGCCGTCGGCTCCATTCCAAAAAATGATAGGATATTGTAGGGCATCGTAGCATCGATGAGTTTCAGCAATTCTTAACAACTGATCGTTTCGCTTATGAAGAATAATATCTCGAGGTAAAAACTGATCACCGACCATAACGATTGCCACTTCATCGATAGTTGGAGCATTGTATCTACGCACATGTTGGTCAGGAGGCGTTTTGTCAGCGGAAATAACAATTTTTATGCGTATCAGTAGGCATCAAATCGATGGCTGTTTTGAACAGACGCACTAAATTATTATTTTCGTGGAAAAGATGTTGCAATTGGAAACGATTGTCCTTTCAACGTTGGGAGAAATTTCGCAACGTGCATTCAATTCAGAATTTCTATCACTGATGAGGTACAATTGTAAAAATTTATGATTCTCGCCTGAGAATGGTAGAAGGGACCCTGCTTTATGATAAATTTGCCCTTTTACTTTGAAAGTAGACGTAAATTGATCTGGATTTTCGATTTGGGCTCCAAACGACGTCATTTGGAAACATGAGTTATATTTTCTGATATGTGACAAAAAACGCTTAGATTCTGACGTAGTTCCAGTAAGGAAAGTCTTCAATGGCTCTGGTGGTGCAGCCAATAGAGGAAGTTTGACTTTTCCTGAGGCGCAACACATTCCCATTGTTTCACCATTGAATTTCAAGGCCTTGCAATAGGGACAAATTTTAGACATAGTCCCGATTTGAACACATCTACTCAAGCTATAATCATCGACTGGGCTGTACCTGAATGCCAGGCGATAACTTTCAGGTTGCTCTGATTCCTCGGCACGCTTTTTTTTCTTACTTTCTCTATCAGCAGCAAGCCTGATTTCTTGCTGTTCTTGTGATTCCTCGGCACGCCTTCTTTTTTCACTTTCTCTTTTAGCAGCAAGTCTGGTTTCATGGTGCTCTGTAGTTCCTCGGCACGCCTTCTTTTTTCACTTTCTCTTTTAGCAGCAAGTCTGCTTTCGCGCTGCTCTGGTAGTTCTTCGGCACGCTTTCTGTTCTTTCTTTCTCTATCAGCCTCAAGCCTGTTTCCTTGCTGTTCTTTTGATTCCTCGGCACGCTTCCTTTTCTGACTTTCTCTATCAGCAGCAAGTTTTTGGCATAGACTCTTTGAGCATCTTCCTCGGCTGTTGCCATTGTAAGTTCATCAGTCATTTTAAAGTTAAACATTAATAGATTTCTACATGAACGCATGTCTTAAATATCTTTAATGACGTCACCGTCATAATAAAAATGACGACAACTAACTTCATGACGTCAGTCAACACACAAACATGACGTCACCTGACAGACACATCCACAGACAACTTACTTATATATATATATATATATATATATATATATATATATATATATATATATATATATATATATATATATATATATATATATATATATATATATATATATATATATATATATATATATATATATATATATATATATATATATATATATATATATATATAATATATATATATATATATATATATATATATATATATATATATATATATATATATATATATATATATATATATATATATATATATATTATAAATATATATATATATATATATATATATATATATATATATATATATATATATATATATATATATATATACTAGCTGTTGGGGTGGCGCTTCGCGCCACCCCAACACCTAGTTGGTGGGGGCGCTTCGCGCCCCCCCAAGCCCCCCCCCGCGCGCGTAAGTCGTTACGCGCCATTGTAGTTGTGTCCCTATGTCCCACCTGTGAATATAGATATATATATATATATATATATATATATATATATATATATAGCGCCACCCCAACACCTAGTTGGTGGGGGCGCTTCGCGCCCCCCCCCCCCCAAGCCCCCCCGCGCGCGTAAGTCGTTACGCGCCATAATAGTTACGCGCCATTGTAGTTGTGTCCCTATGTCCCACCTGTGAATATAGATATATATATATATATATATATATATATATATATATATATATATATATATATATATATATATATATATATATATATATATATATCTATATATATATATATATATATATATATATATATATATATATATATATATATATATATGGTTTTAACTACGTAAAACTTGCGAATATACAACATTCTTTGCTGTCCCATTGTCTTTGCATATAAATAGATTGTCAGGTTTACCGACTCTTGAACATGCAACATATAATGGTCCATGGGAAAACAATCTGTATTCAGATCTATACCTCATGATTCTAATGATTGCCCTTGAGCTTTGTTGATGGTGATTGCTCATCGACCATTCCCTGTCCCGGTGTCCCGGTCGTCATTTACATCCCCCTGTTTCCCCCGGTGTCCCCGTTGTAGTTGTGTCCCTGTGTCCCGGTCGTCATTTATATTCCCTGTGTCCCGGTCGTCATTTGTATCCCGGTGTCCCGGTCTGTATATACATTCGTTTTTTAGTTTTGTTTTTCTCCTTTATTTTTTTCCTTTTTTTTCTTTTTTAGCTTATTTAGATTTTTAGATTTTTTAGTTTTTTTATTAGTTTTTATTTTTTTTTTCTTTTTAGTTTTTTTGTCCCGGTCGTCATTTATATCCCCCTGTTTCCCCCGGTGTCCCCGTTGTAGTTGTGTCCCTGTGTCCCGGTCGTCATTTATATTCCCTGTGTCCCGGTCGTCATTTGTATCCCGGTGTACCGGTCTGTATATACATTCGTTTTTTAGTTTTGTTTTTCTCCTTTATTTTTTTCCTTTTTTTTCTTTTTTAGTTTATTTAGATTTTTAGATTTTTTAGTTTTTTTATTAGTTTTTAGTTTTTTTTTCTTTTTGTTTTTTTTGTAGTTTTTACCTTCTTTTTAGTTTTGTTAAATTTTTTTTTACTTATGTCCTGGTCGTCATTTATACTCCCTGTGTCCCGGTGCTTTGTTGATTGCTAATCGAACATTCCTTTTGTCCTGGTCGCTTTCTCTTTGAGTGTCGTCATTTATTTTTTTCTTTTTTAGTTCTTTTAGTTTTTACCTTTTTTAGTTTTTTTTAGTTTTTTAGATGAAATTTTCTTTTAGTTTTTTCCTTTTTTTCTTTTTAGTTTTTTATTGGTTTTTACCTTTATGTTAGCTTATTTTTCAGTTTTTTCCTTTTTTTTAGTTTTTTTTTATTTTTTATTTTTTTTTTAGTTTTTTACCTTTTTTTAGTTTTTTTAGTTTTTTTAGTTTTTTTAGTTTTTTAGCTTTTTTACTTTTTTTATTAGTTTTTAGTTTTTTTGTAGTTTTTGCCTTTTTTTAGTTTTTTCAGTTTTTTTTTTTAGTTTTTTATTGGTTTTTACCTTTATTTTAGCTTATTTTTCAGTTTTTTCCTTTTTTTTAGTTTTTTTTAGTTTTTAGTTTTTTTAGTTTTTTACCTTTTTTAGTTGTTTTAGTTTTTTTAGTTTTTTAGCTTTTTTATTTTTTTTATTAGTTTTTAGTTTTTTTTGTAGTTTTTGCCTTTTTTTTAGTTTTTTTAGTTTTTTAGCTTTTTTATTAGTTTTTAGTTTTTTTTTGTAGTTTTTGCCTTTTTTTAGTTTTTTTAGTTTTTTAGCTTTTTTATTTTTTTATTAGTTTTTAGTTTTTTTTGTAGTTTTTGCCTTTTTTTAGTTTTTTCAGTTTTGACGTCACCTGATCCAGTTTTTTCAGGTGACGTCACCTGATCCACGATCCACAGATCCACAGACAACTTATTTTTATATATATAGATAGTTTTTTTTTTACTTATGTCCTGGTCGTCATTTATACTCCCTGTGTCCCGGTGCTTTGTTGATTGCTAATCGAACATTCCTTTTGTCCTGGTCGCTTTCTCTTTGAGTTTCGTCATTTATTTTTTTCTTTTTTAGTTCTTTTAGTTTTTACCTTTTTTAGTTTTTTTTAGTTTTTTAGATGAAAATTTTTTTTAGTTTTTTCCTTTTTCTCTTTTTAGTTTTTTATTGGTTTTTACCTTTATTTTAGCTTATTTTTCAGTTTTTTCCTTTTTTTTAGTTTTTTTTATTTTTTATTTTTTTTAGTTTTTTACCTTTTTTTAGTTTTTTTAGTTTTTTTAGTTTTTTAGCTTTTTTACTTTTTTTATTAGTTTTTAGTTTTTTTTGTAGTTTTTGCCTTTTTTTAGTTTTTTCAGTTTTTTTTAGTTTTTTATTGGTTTTTACCTTTATTTTAGCTTATTTTTCAGTTTTTTCCTTTTTTTTAGTTTTTTTTTAGTTTTTAGTTTTTTTAGTTTTTTACCTTTTTTTAGTTTTTTTAGTTTTTTTAGTTTTTTAGCTTTTTTATTTTTTTTATTAGTTTTTAGTTTTTTTTGTAGTTTTTGCCTTTTTTTAGTTTTTTTAGTTTTTTAGCTTTTTTATTAGTTTTTAGTTTTTTTGTAGTTTTTGCCTTTTTTTAGTTTTTTTAGTTTTTTAGCTTTTTTATTTTTTTTATTAGTTTTTAGTTTTTTTTGTAGTTTTTGCCTTTTTTTAGTTTTTTCAGTTTTGACGTCACCTGATCCAGTTTTTTCAGGTGACGTCACCTGATCCATCCACAGACAGACAGACAACTTATTTATATCTATCTATATAAAAATAAGTTGTCTGTCTGTGGATGTGTCAGGTGACGTCACCTGAAAAAACTGGATCAGGTGACGTCAAAACTGAAAAAACTAAAAAAGGCAAAAACTACAAAAAAAAACTAAAAACTAATAAAAAAAATAAAAAAGCTAAAAAACTAAAAAAACTAAAAAAAGGCAAAAACTATAAAAAAAACTAAAAACTAATAAAAAAACTAAAAAACTAAAAAAACTAAAAAAAGGCAAAAACTACAAAAAAACTAAAAACTAATAAAAAAAAATAAAAAAGCTAAAAAACTAAAAAAACTAAAAAAATGTAAAAAACTAAAAAAACTAAAAACTAAAAAAAACTAAAAAAAAAGGAAAAAACTGAAAAATAAGCTAAAATAAAGGTAAAAACCAATAAAAAACTAAAAAAAAAAACTGAAAAAACTAAAAAAAGGCAAAAACTACAAAAAAAACTAAAAACTAATAAAAAAAAAGTAAAAAAGCTAAAAAACTAAAAAAACTAAAAAAACTAAAAAAAGGTAAAAAACTAAAAAAATAAAAAATAAAAAAAAACTAAAAAAAAGGAAAAAACTGAAAAATAAGCTAAAATAAAGGTAAAAACCAATAAAAAACTAAAAAGAAAAAAAGGAAAAAACTAAAAAAAAATTTCATCTAAAAAACTAAAAAAAACTAAAAAAGGTAAAAACTAAAAGAACTAAAAAAGAAAAAAATAAATGACGACACTCAAAGAGAAAGCGACCAGGACAAAAGGAATGTTCGATTAGCAATCAACAAAGCACCGGGACACAGGGAGTATAAATGACGACCAGGACATAAGTAAAAAAAAAACTATCTATATATATATAAAAATAAGTTGTCTGTGGATCTGTGGATCGTGGATCAGGTGACGTCACCTGAAAAAACTGGATCAGGTGACGTCAAAATTGAAAAAACTAAAAAAAGGCAAAAACTACAAAAAAAAACTAAAAACTAATAAAAAAAATAAAAAAGCTAAAAAACTAAAAAACTAAAAAAAGGCAAAAACTACAAAAAAAAACTAAAAACTAATAAAAAAGCTAAAAAACTAAAAAAACTAAAAAAAAGGCAAAAACTACAAAAAAACTAAAAACTAATAAAAAAAATAAAAAAGCTAAAAAACTAAAAAAACTAAAAAAACTAAAAAAAGGTAAAAAACTAAAAAAACTAAAAACTAAAAAAAAACTAAAAAAAAGGAAAAAACTGAAAAATAAGCTAAAATAAAGGTAAAAACCAATAAAAAACTAAAAAAAAAACTGAAAAAACTAAAAAAAGGAAAAAACTACAAAAAAACTAAAAACTAATAAAAAAAGTAAAAAAGCTAAAAAACTAAAAAAACTAAAAAAAAAATAAAAAAAGGTAAAAAACTAAAAAAAATAAAAAATAAAAAAAAACTAAAAAAAAAGGAAAAAACTGAAAAATAAGCTAACATAAAGGTAAAAACCAATAAAAAACTAAAAAGAAAAAAAGGAAAAAACTAAAAAAAATTTTAATCTAAAAAACTAAAAAAAACTAAAAAAGGTAAAAACTAAAAGAACTAAAAAAGAAAAAAATAAATGACGACACTCAAAGAGGAAGCGACCAGGACAAAAGGAATGTTCGATTAGCAATCAACAAAGCACCGGGACACAGGGAGTATAAATGACGACCAGGACATAAGTAAAAAAAAAATTAACAAAACTAAAAAGAAAAAAACTAAAAAGGAAAAAAAACTAAAAACTAATAAAAAAACTAAAAAATCTAAAAATCTAAATAAACTAAAAAAGAAAAAAAAGGAAAAAAATAAAGGAGAAGAACAAAACTAAAAAACGAATGTATATACAGACCGGTACACCGGGATACAAATGACGACCGGGACACAGGGAATATAAATGACGACCGGGACACAGGGACACAACTACAACGGGGACACCGGGGGAAACAGGGGGATATAAATGACGACCGGGACAAAAAAAACTAAAAAGAAAAAAAAACTAAAAACTAATAAAAAAACTAAAAAATCTAAAAATCTAAATAAGCTAAAAAAGAAAAAAAAAGGAAAAAATAAAGGAGAAAAACAAAACTAAAAAAACGAATGTATATACAGACCGGGACACCGGGATACAAATGAGTCGGTAAACCTGACAATCTATTTATATGCAAAGACAATGGGACAGCAAAGAATGTTGTATATTCGCAAGTTTTACGTAGTTAAAACCATATATATATATATATATGTATATATATATATATATATATATATATATATATATATATATATATATATATATATATATATATATATCTATATTCACAGGTGGGACATAGGGACACAACTACAATGGCGCGTAACTATTATGGCGCGTAACGACTTACGCGCGCGGGGGGGCTTGGGGGGTGCGAAGCGCCCCCACCAACTAGGTGTTGGGGTGGCGCGAAGCGCCACCCCAACAGCTAGTATATATATATATATATATATATATATATATATATATATATATATATATATATATATATATATATATATATATATATATATATATATATATATATATATATATATACTAGCTGTTGGGATGGTGCTTCGCACCACCCCAAAACCTGGTTGATGGGGGTGCTTCGCGCCCCACCCAAGCCCTCCCACGCGCGTAAGGCGTTACGCGCCATTTTAGTTGTGTCCCTGTGTCCCAACTGTGAATATAGATATATATATATATATATATATATATATATATATATATATATATATATATATATATATATATGTTTTTAACTACGTAAACCTTGCGAATATACAACATTCTTCGCTGTCCCATTGTCTGTGTATATAAATAGATTGTCAGGTTTACCGACTCTTGAACATGCAACATATAGTTGTCAATGGGAAAAACAATCCATATTCAGATCTATACCTCATTATTCTAATGATTGCCCTTGAGCTTTGTTGATGGCGATTGCTAGTCGAACATTCCCTGTGTCCCCGTCGTCATTTATATGTCCATATATATATATATATATATATATATATATATATATATATATATATATATATATATATATATATATATATATATATATATATATATATATATATATATATATTTATATATATATATTCTATCTTTATAAGTGAGCAATATTTGTATGCATATATGTGTATTTATGTTTCTCGAAACGGCTCAATGTTTTTGCGGGAAAATCGGTATCTTGAGATGTTCTTGCATAAAAAAAACGATCTAGATAGGTCAGAAGTCTGAGAAAATTCTTTAAGAGCCTTAATTTTGGAAAAAAGTTTCCAAGATTTCTGTTTCCCTCCTCTAACCCCCTATGTCTTCGGATCCAATTCGAGTCAAAAATCGAGCATCAGAAACATATGATCCTTCGATATATCAAGTTTCATTAAGATCCGATCACTTATTCGTAGCTTACCTGAAAGTGCCTAAAGTAGCGAAACCGGGACCGACAGACAGACCGACAGAATTTGCGATGGCTACATTTTGCTTGGCTAATACCAAGTGCCATAAAAACTGAAAAAATCTAAAATATATTTTGTTTTCAGTAAAGTGGAAGTTACGCTCTGGTTTTAAGAAGGCAGGGGGGTTGTCAGCCTCACTAATGCTAATGTTTGCTCGTTTTGAGTTTGACTCGATTATTTATTGTAATTTCTGTTCAATGATGCACTTATTTCTGAATCATAGCTGGATTCCAAGAAAATATTTACAAAACCAGAAAATGTATACACGGATACGCTTTTTATTCCTTTTACTTAAAATCTTTAAAAATGGAAGGATGAAAAAAAATGAGGTGCAAACTTTGAATTATAAATTTTAGGCAGTATTGGTTTATCAAAAAGACCTTTCACCCTCGCTACCAGGCGATGCATTTTTCCAATACAGATGATAACACCAACTCCTCCGTAGCTATAACTGTCGGGCCGAACGGCTACCCAAGGTAATTAATGAATTCTTTGCTAAGAATTCATTAAATACTTAATTGAAAGATACTGGAAATCATTATCATTATGATAACATGTTGTGTTAACGAATCACGACGGCATATCAGATTATCAGATCATCAACTCTAATTATGACGTCATCTCGGGATTAGTTAATTATGACACAAGAGTGGATTAGTATTACAGCCTAATTTTAACGTCATCTAACTGACATCTAAAAATGATGTCAAATCTGGAATAAAACTGCTCGCCTAAAGGGAATCATATTAGTGTGAATTTAAGATTGATTGGAAGATAGAAATGAAGGGAGATAGAAATGATTCAACTTGTTACTTAGTGGCACCAGATGGTGAAATTTTGCGCACCCTTGGTCGCAAAAATGCTGACTGGTACCTTAGTAAAGATCTTGCAGAACAGGTGAAGGAAGACCCTTTTACGATTCGACTGAAGTCAGAACCAAATTGACGACCTGTTGGAGTATGTGATAAATATTATCAGACACCTCAAAAAATCCGCTGTGTTGTATGTGGTCAAACAGAATCCTGCGTGAGAAAAAATATTGTCCCGAAAGAATATCGTAAGCATTTACCGAATATCCTGAAAAGCCATCAGTCTCACAACATTCTTCCGTTATGTGTCACATGTCATAAAATCAGTAATAATTGTGATCAGGAGCTACGTAAACGACTGGCTGAGGAATGTAGAGCTCCAATTGGGGCCATAGATAAGGTCAAAAACCAATCCTTTGTTGAAGAAAGTTGTATCAGCGGCAAGAACCATCAAATCCGCTAAAGATAAAATTCCATTCGACAGGCTTGCTGAACTTGAAGCGATAATTACTGGGTATTACAATGTCAGTTTGTTGACTAGCGAAGTACTTGAAGAAGCTTTAAAGATTGGAACACAATCGGTTAACAAAGAACCGCATGGCCGTAAAGTTGTAAGCTGCTACGTACAGAAACCTGAGGGTTTATTAAGCCTGGAAATACTCTGGAGGAAGCATTTTATTGATTCAATGAAACCGAAGTTTCTACCACCACACTGGCCTTTAGACCACAATAAAGAGAGGCTAGACAATAGGATGGCTCAAAATCGAGTTGATCCTGAAGATTACGTGAAATCAAGCTGTCGGTAGGGGTCAGGCAGTTTAATTTTCTTTTTTGTTTGGAAGATTATGACTATTTAGTGACTATAGTGAGAAACAAGTTTTCAGTTTCTCAAATTTGAATTTTCCTTCTGATGTGTCAGTTCATTCAATGCTTTCCTCGAGTTAACATCTCAGTATCGGAGAGCGTGCATTTTGACTTATTTTATGCTAATCTTGTGAACACCTGTGACGGACTTACCTTGTGATGGTGACATGGATTAGACCTTGCGCCAAAGGCATAGGTATTTGGGCTCAAATCTTACCATCGTAAGGAAATTTTACTGTCCTGTGGTGGCGCAGTGGATTTGACCTTAGCTTGGTAATACGGGACCCAGAGATCGAATCACGCTGCAGGAATGCACTGCAGGGCCGACGTAGGGACCTTAGTAGTCAAGAAGCGTCGTTAACTCTTAAATAAAATAAAATAAAAATAAATGAACACCTGTGAATAGTTATTATGACCAAGAAAAAGAGACGTAATGATATGGAATCCACACGATTATCTATGCAAGATTCAACAGCCCAAGGGACAATACGTGATTTGATTGATACGCTGACCAGTTCAGTCCATCAGATTTTAGAAACAGTTAAAGCAACGCTGGAAGAGATACAAAGTTTGAGATCTGAATTATCCGAAATCTGTTTAGACATTAGTGGTCTAACCTCCAAAGTGATTGATATTGAAATCATAACTGCGACCCACTCGGATACAAGAATAAAGATTCAGGCAGAATGAAAAGATATACGAAAGAAAGAAACCCATGGATCAGGCCCTCTCACTGATAAGGTCCTCATATTGGAGAATTTGGAAAAGAAAGACAACATTATTTCTTGGAATTTAAAGGTTGCCTCAGTGCCGGAGGCCTCGACGAAAATGGAACATTTGCTGGAAAACTTCTTACAATTAAAAATTAATTTTGAAGTTATAGAAGCACATGATAAATTTGTGAAAATACGACTCATGAACTCAGATGACCAATTCTCGGTACTTCAAGCGAATAACCAATTACGTGACCAGCTTTGGAAAAAAGACCTTGATAAAGCGACAAAATTTGATTACAATGGAGTTTTCTTCAGTGATGATGTTAGTAAGACCTGCAGGGAGATTCGCGCTACGCTGAATCAAAAAAAGAAAGAAATGAAGGATAAAGGTTTTGTTGCATGGATCCCACCCACATTATGCTACATAGACCAAGACGGGGTGAAACAAAAAAAAAGTTGTATAACATCCCACCAGTCGAATAAATTGTGTTATTTTTCTTATTTGTTTTTTTTTGTCATTTTTAGTGATTTGTTAGGATTTGTTCATAATAGTCATTATATAAATGCGCAAATGTGTTGGTGTGCGCACATTGGTGCCAAAATGTGCGTGTTCTCTGTTGAATGAGAAAGAATGAACATACTTCCACCGAAACGAAATGGAATTCTCCGACGTATGCGGTTGTTATATGTGCTTAGATTAGTTTTCTTTTTTGAGTCTTTCGTTAAATTGTTGATTAACTGGAGTGAGGCTTTTTTGTTGATTTATGATGTTGAGTTTACATAATTTACCTGATCTTGCAAGCAGAACTAAACAGTTAAGGAAAATCCTTTTAATATACTGGAATGCATGAGGGATGTGAAGGATGATGAAGCAAAAATTTTGGAAGATAGCCCCAAAAACAAATATTCATTTATGGATGGTTCTATCCCCACATGCAGTAATGTACGTTTTTCTTGTTTTAACTGCAGAGGTTTACCTAGTAGCATTGAGCTCATAAATGACATCTATCTATCTATCTATCTATATATATAAAAATAAGTTGTCTGTGTGTGGATCTGTGGATCAGGTGACGTCACCTGAAAAAACTGGATCAGGTGACGTCAAAACTGAAAAAACTAAAAAAAGGCAAAAACTACAAAAAAAACTAAAAACTAATAAAAAAAATATAAAAGCTAAAAAACTAAAAAAACTAAAAAAAAAGGCAAAAACTACAAAAAAAACTAAAAACTAATAAAAAAAGCTAAAAAACTAAAAAAGGCAAAAACTACAAAAAAACTAAACAACTAATAAAAAAAATAAAATAGCTAAAAAACTAAAAAAAACTAAAAAAAGGTAAAAAACTAAAAAAACTAAAAACTAAAAAAAACTAAAAAAAAGGAAAAAACTGAAAAATAAGCTAAAATAAAGGTAAAAACCAATAAAAAACTAAAAAAAAAAACTGAAAAAACTAAAAAAAGGCAAAAACTACAAAAAAAAAACTAAAAACTAATAAAAAAAAGTAAAAAAGCTAAAAAACTAAAAAAACTAAAAAAACTAAAAAAAGGTAAAAAACTAAAAAAAAAATAAAAAATAAAAAAAAATAAAAAAAATAAGCTAAAATAAAGGTAAAAACCAATAAAAAACTAAAAAGAAAAAAAAGGAAAAAACTAAAAAAAAATTTCATCTAAAAAACTAAAAAAAAACTAAAAAAGGTTAAAACTAAAAGAACTAAAAAAGAAAAAAATAAATGACGACACTCAAAGAGAAAGCGACCTGGACAAAAGGAATGTTCGATTAGCAATCAACAAAGCACCGGGACACAGGGAGTATAAATGACGACCAGGACATAAGTAAAAAAAAAAACTAACAAAGCTAAAAAGAAGGTAAAAACTACAAAAAAACTAAAAAGAAAAAAAACTAAAAAAAAGGCAAAAACTACAAAAAAAACTAAAAACTAATAAAAAAGCTAAAAAACTAAAAAAAGGCAAAAACTACAAAAAAAACTAAAAACTAATAAAAAAAAATAAAAAAGCTAAAAAACTAAAAAAACTAAAAAAACTAAAAAAAGGTAAAAAACTAAAAAAACTAAAAACTAAAAAAAAACTAAAAAAAGGAAAAAACTGAAAAATAAGCTAAAATAAAGGTAAAAACCAATAAAAAACTAAAAAAAACTGAAAAAACTAAAAAAAGGCAAAAACTACAAAAAAAACTAAAAACTAATAAAAAAAAGTAAAAAAGCTAAAAAACTAAAAAAAAATAAAAAAAACTAAAAAAAGGTAAAAAACTAAAAAAAATAAAAAATAAAAAAAAAACTAAAAAAAAGGAAAAAACTGAAAAATAAGCTAAAATAAAGGTAAAAACCAATAAAAAACTAAAAAGAAAAAAAGGAAAAAACTAAAAAAATTTTCATCTAAAAAACTAAAAAAAACTAAAAAAGGTAAAAACTAAAAGAACTAAAAAAGAAAAAAATAAATGACGACACTCAAAGAGAAAGCGACCAGGACAAAAGGAATGTTCGATTAGCAATCAACAAAGCACCGGGACACAGGGAGTATAAATGACGACCAGGACATAAGTAAAAAAAAACTAACAAAACTAAAAAGAAGGTAAAAACTACAAAAAAACTAAAAAGAAAAAAAAACTAAAAACTAATAAAAAAACTAAAAAATCTAAAAATCTAAATAAACTAAAAAAGAAAAAAAAGGAAAAAAATAAAGGAGAAAAACAAAACTAAAAAACGAATGTATATACAGACCGGGACACCGGGATACAAATGACGACCGGGACACAGGGAATATAAATGACGACCGGGACACAGGGACACAACTACAACGGGGACACCGGGAGAAACAGGGGGATATAAATGACGACCGGGACACCGGGACAGGGAATGGTCGATTAGCAATCACCATCAACAAAGCTCAAGGGCAATCATTAGAATCATGAAGTATAGATCTGAATACAGATTGTTTTCCCATGGACCATTATATGTTGCATGTTCAAGAGTCGGTAAACCTGACAATCTATTTATATGCAAAGACAATGGGACAGCAAAGAATGTTGTATATTCGCAAGTTTTACGTAGTTAAAACCATATATATATATATATATATATATATATATATATATATATATATATATATATATATATATATATATATATATATATCTATATTCACAGGTGGGACATAGGGACACAACTACAATGGCGCGTAACTATTATGGCGCGTAACGACTTACGCGCGCGGGGAGGCTTGGGGGGGGGGGGGGGCGCGAAGCGCCCCCACCAACTAGGTGTTGGGGTGGCGCGAAGCGCCACCCCAACAGCTAGTAATTAATAAAAATAAAATTGAAGCTTTAGCGGTAAACGAAACTTTCTTAAATGATAGGAATATTAACGATGTAATGTTTTTTGATTATGATTTTGTTGATGAGAGTAAAAAAACACCATCAGCGTGGTGGATTGGGATTTATCATAAGAAAAGAGTTAAAATCGAAAATAAGACGAGACCTAATGATTTGGAATATAGAAATGATTTTTGAAACGTGTATTCTGGAATGTGAAGTTAATAAAAAATCAACAATTATGATATCTTTATATCGCCCACCTTCCGGAAAATAGATCAACTTTTGATGCAATTTGAAATTCTATTAAATAAAATATCACAAATGAATAAGCAAATATTAATTTTTGGTGATTTCAACCTAGACCTAATGAAAATTGAATCAAAGCAAAATGATTCGAAGATAAAAGAATTTTTAGAACTAATGCTTTGTCAAGGACTGCTCCCATCATGTCTGATTCCAACTTGAATAAATGATAATGGAGCAAAATTAATTGATAATATTTTTTTTAATAGTACTTGTTTTTCAACTGTTGTCATATTAAACGATATTTCAGATCACGGTGTGATAATTTCTGAATTTAATTTGGCCATATCTAAAAAAAATAAACGTAATGAATAAACAGGTCGTATAATTGTTTAATTATTTAGCTAGGAGATATAGATTGGAAGAAAGTTTTGTCAGTACTGAGGATGCAAATAAGGCATTGGAAATGTTTTATATATCATTTAATGATGTTTATAATGATATATGTCCGAAAGTTAAAAGGAAAACACCCAAGTCAATGTCATAAAAACCATGGAAATCCCCGAGACTGTTAAAATGTATTAATGAAAAAAATAGACTATACAAAATTAAATACTATCCGTCAGATGAAAACATCCAGAAATTCAAATTTTACAAAAATACTCTGACTAGAACTTTGAGAGAAAGTGAAAGAAATTATTATGAGAAGGAAATATCTTCCGCTGCTTCCCAGCAGAAAATGTGGAAAATCTTGCGTGATAAATTAAATGAAAATAAACCAAGAGCAATACCGACTTTTCTTAGTAATGAAAATGAAAATACTGAATCAACTGAAAAAAAGGATATCGCGGAATTATTTGCTAAAAATTTCAGTAAAATTGGTGAAGAATTGGTTAGAGATCTTTTGGATGAGTCATCAGATTATACACGATTTTTGCCCCAAAACTAAGATAGATCATTGTATATGCTACCAGTATCATTTGATGAATACCAAAAAGCTATTGTTTATTTAAAGAGAAGAAATTCGGCTTCCGTAGATGATATATCGACTAATCTTTTGAAGAAAATATCAGGAGTAATATATTAACCTCTTGCACATGTTATAAATACGAGCATAAAAAATGGTGTCTTCCTTGATCTTCTGAAAAAGGCTAAAATAATCCCTATATTTAAAAAAGGTGAGGCTCAAGATCCCAATAATTACCGTCCTATTGCACTCCTTTCCCCACTGGCTAAAGTTTTTGAAAAATAATGAAGTATAGACTTACATCATTTCTGGAAAAGATAAATTTTTTTTCGAAGTTCCAGTTTGGTTTTCAAACAGTTCGTGGTAACGAACTGTAGTAAGGAGCGACCCGGCTCAATAGTAAACGAAACTCTAAAAAACGGAATTTCGATGCTAAAAGATATATCAAAAGAATTGGATTTTTATGCTGATTTCAAATATATAAGTTTCATCAAATTTAGTCTTTGTCATCAAAAGTTACGAGCCTGAGAAAATTTGCCTTATTTTGGAAAATAGGGGGTAACACCCCCTAAAAGTCATAGGATCTTAACGAAAATTACACCATCGCATTCAGCGTATCAGAGAACCCTATAGAAAAAATTTCAAGGTCCAATCTACAAAAATGTGGAATTTCGTATTTTTTGCCAGAAGACAAATCACGGGTGCGTGTTTATTTGTTTTTTTGTTTTTTTTTTTCCCCAGGGGTCATCGTATCGACCAAGTAGTCCTAGAGTGTTGCAAGAGGGCTCATTCTAACGGAAATGAAAAGTTGTAGTGCCCTTTTTAAGTGACCAAAAAATTGGAGGGCACCTAGGCCCCCTCCCACACTCATTTTTTTCCCAAAGTCAACGGATCAAAATTTGGAGATAGCCATTTTGTTCCGCATAGTCGAAAACCATAATAACTATGTCTTTGGGGATGACTTACCCCCCACAGTCCCTGGGGGAGGGGCTGCAAGTTACAAACTTTGACCAATGTTTACATACAGTAATGGTTACTGGGAAGTGTACCGACGTTATCAGGGGGATTGTTTTGGTTTGGGTGTGGGGTTCAGGGGAGGGGTCTATATGGGAGGATATTTCCTTGGAGGAATATTTCATGGGGGAAGAGAAATTCAATGAAAGGGCGCAGGACTTTCTAGCATTACTATAAAAAAAAAACAATGAAAATATAAACATGAAAAAGTTTTTTCAATCGAAAGTAAGGAGAAGCATTAAAACTTAAAAAGGAACAGAGATTATTACGCATATGAGGGGTTCTAAAAATCCTTTAGCATAAAGAGCAAGGTATTTAGGAGGAGATAAACACTTCACTCTTTATGCTAAAATTTTTTTTAATAATTTCAACTATTTATTCTACGGCCTTTCTGATTCAGGGGTCATTCTTAAAGAATTGGGATAAAACAAGATTTAGTGTGAAGAGCGAGGTATTAACGAGGGGACCAGCCCCCTCATATATATAATCAAAAATATAAGAATATAAAAGTTTGTTAAGTAAGTTAATTCTTAAGTTACGTATTTTTTTTACTAATAAAAACGTTCGTTAAGAATAAAAGATCTAGGTGCCTTTTTAAGTAACCGAAAAATTGGAGGGCAACAAGACCTCCTTCCCCACCCCTCATTTCTCAAAATCGTCTGATCAAAACTAAGAGAAAGCCATTTAGCCAAAAAAAGAATTAATATGCAAATTTCATTTTAATAATTTATGTACGGAGAGCCAAAATCAGAAATGCATTAATTCAAAAACTTTCAGAAATTAAATAAAAAAAAAAATTTTTTTAAATGAAAGTAAGGAGCGACATTAAAACTTAAAACGAACAGAAATTACTCCGTATATGAAAGGGGCTTTTCCTCCTCGACACCCCGCTCCTTGCGCTAAAGTTTGATTCTTTCTCGCAACTCTACTTTTTAAAACAATAAAAAAGTTTAGCGTAAGGAGCTGGGTGTCGAGGAGGAAAAGCCCCTTTCATATACGGAGTAATTTCTGTTCGTTTTAAGTTTTAATGTCGCTCCTTACTTTCATTTAAAATTTTTTTTTTTTTATTTAATTTAAAAGATAGATCGACAAAAGATGCCGTCGCCGCAACACATATTTTCATTAATGATGCTTTAGATGATAATTGTTTAGCAGCTGCATAGTTTTTTGATATTAAGAAAGCTTTCGACACTTTAAATCACGAAATTCTATTTAAAAAACTTGAAAATACGGGAATAAGAGGAGCACCTTTAAAATTAATCAAATCATATTTGCACAATCGAAGGTTTGTGGTAGATGTTGATGGTGAATATTCATCTGAGAAATCGAATAATAATATCGGTGTACCGCAAGGTTCAATTTTAGGACCTCTATTATTTTTAATATATTTAAATGATCTCCCTAAATCTACTCCTGAAAATGCATTAACAACTATGTTTGCGTATGATACTGCAGCAAGTTTAAAAGCACTAACATTAGATGCACTGAAAGAAAAACTGATTGAAGTTGCAAAATCCATCAAAAATTGGTTCCAAATTAAAAAACGTGTCCCTATTTTTTTTAAAACGGAATTTATTATTTATGAGAGATCAAGGCAAAAGTTGAAAAATATTTCTCTGAATAAAATTACCATTGATATTATTCATGAAATCAAAAGAGTATACACAGCAAAATATTTAGGTATCGTTTTTGACCCTACCATGAATTTTAAAACACATATTTCGTTGTTGAGACTAAAATTATCAAGAAATATACGTTTGCTCCACCAACTAAAATTTGTATTCTCATATAAGGTTCTAAGAATCCTATATTTTTGCCTAATTGATGCACACATCCAATATTGCTCAGCTATATTTTGTTGACTTTTAAATCACATATTAAACCCTGCAAAACAAAGCTATTCGAATTCTAGATAAGTTTTTACAACACCCGTGGAGTACAGATATCCACTCTGAAACAAGCACTTCTTACCTGGTTTTAGACGTAATGACTCTTACACAGAAATCTCATCTCCTATTATCTAGTTGGTTTTTTAAGATTCAACATGTACATAATTTCTTTTTTGACCAGAATTTACTGTCCAAACATCAAAATTCACTGCTAACTAGATGTGTTAACCCGTACAAACTACCTCTGGTGAAAAATGAAAGATCCTGTTTCAACCTCCGGTATATGATCCCATCAATAGACAACAAAATTCATTAAATAAATTTGTTGAGTTACCAAATGGATCTTTCAAGAGACGATTTAAAAGTTATATAATGGAATCTGCTTGCAAGAACGGTTGGTACAATTTTGTTATTCTATATTTTATTTTGGCCCAACTCCACTTACTCCACCTCAAATACTCTGATTAATGATACTGTTTTTTTTGTTTTTTTTATTGATGAAATAGTGGTTCATTTTTTGTTTGTTCTGTATCAATGAGGATTGTTAAATTTTGATTATATGTCTTGTCCAGTAGTCGAGCTTGTCTCTCCATTTGGGCAAGTTGAAGATTTTGATGAATATGAAATTTTGAATAAATGAATCTGAATCTGTGACTTGGCGCTGAATTTGGAAACAGGCTCATAATTTTTCTGTCATGATGTTTCATTAAATTTTTCAAACAAAAAGAGCGTTTTGAATTCTCTAAAGAATAACCAAGAAAAGAGTCCAAATACGTCAATATCTAGAAATCTTCTTATTAATAGTTTTGTCATATTTTTGGTTTTATTGCTTTTACCTTCTAGGAAAAACCAAGGATCCCACAGAACTACTTCAGAAAATGATTGGACTAGGAAAAAGAAATTATGGCATCAACTACAATTTTGCCGTAATTCTTTCTTACGTCTATGTAACGCCCCTGTGTTGCCTATAGTAAAGAGTCATGTGTCTTTATTGCGTTCTTTTCAGTTATTTTCTTTATTTTCAGTTATTTTCAGTTATTTTAGTAACCACCTATGATATTAAATAAGAATTTTGAGATAGCCATTTTGGTCAATATTGTCGAAGAGTTTAGTAATTCTGTTTCCATTGATGACGTAATGTGATATTAAGAGAGCACGAAACTTTTTTTTTGAGAATTTGAATAAGAAAATAATATGCCACGTAGCTAAATAATACGGCATCATTCTGGTATACTGTGCTGAAATTTTGGTTCAAGGCTATGAAGTTCTTGTTAGTCCACGCTATGTTCTCCCGTTTCCAGCTCCTATGAAGTGAACTTGCGTCAACAAATGCAATCGGTAGAAGATTTCTTTTCACTCTTTTGAACCATATTTGAAAAGTGCGAGTTAAGCCATTTAATTTTTTTGGTGAGACGATAACCGCTCAAAAGGGACAAAAACTACAGTTGTCACAATAAAAAGAAGGAAAGAAAATTGAAAACTGCGTTTATTTTCAAAGCAAGAAAATACAAAATTCGTCAATCAGAGATCGCCGTATAATACAAAAAGTACATTTTATATAAAACAAGACACGAGATCTAATTATTTTCCGAATATAAAAGCACTCTAGACTAAAACTAAACGACAATATAAAAATCATCTTGCGTCATGTCTATTTGTCAAGTTTCAGATACACGATATGTCTATTTCGACCTACTGAGAGTGAATGAAAGAAATAGCATGAAAGACAATAGCAAATGAAAAGAGAGGAGGTGTTTGCGCAGAAACACGCTGAAAGACACAGAACTGGCATTCTAGAGTCAGCTTGCTGAAATTCTTATACTCTCAATATTCATGCTGCGGCTTGGTCTAATAAACCTTGAGACAAACAAAAGAATTCCCGCCCTACAAATGTCTGCATGCCAAATATACGTAGATTACCAAATCTTATATGTTTTATAAGCTTCATCTTACAGTTCCTTTTTTTTCAAATAAGTAAAATTACAGTGTTCCGGAAACTAGGCCAACATATTTCCAACTTATATATTGCTTTCAGAAAATGCAAACTTCCTCTAAGGTAAGTTATGGCGAAGATCGAGCTCAATAAGACAGGAGAGCTTAATTTTTGTAAGTTTGTTATTGTTATCTCTATTCGACTATAAAGTTCCTATCCTTTATAGTCCTATCCTCCTTCCAAGTATATCATAGTATAATATGAAAATTCTATATGCAAAGTCACTGAATTCGTTAAAAAAAAAATTACATTAAGTTAGGTTCTGTATCACTTCTTTATAATTGAGTTATTTTTTCCTTAAAGCACTGGAATCAATTCAAAAAAATGTAGGGTGGGGTGAAAATTTTGTTGCTTTTAAATGGAAATACCAAAATGGCGTTTTTCAATGAAAATACTCCAAAAACAAGGATTTTTCAAAATTTGGGAAGAGGAAAACAGGAAAACATCTAGGGTGGTGGTGGGGGTGAATTCACCTCAACGATTTCACCGCCCCAATTGATGCCCCTGACTGCGGGACTGGGTAATCACACCCCCAAACCTATTTCTCATGTTAATCAACGGATTTTTCCTACTTTAACTATCCCCACTTTTCTGTTGATCTGAAAAAATATTTGAATCTTAATAACCTATTTTCAATTTACCACTTTCACATATTTCCGACCCCTGTGACGCGTACACAACCGCTTTTTACTTTCCAGATTACACTAAATGCTTCCCCTCTTTCCCCATATACAGCTTTGGTTACAGAGACATATACTGGTGACCATGGATTTTAAGAGTTTCTAACACTTTTCCTTGAAAAAAAAAACAACTCTTATGTAGAAGAATTAGGATATTTAGATATAGCCAAAATAAAAAAAAAAAAATAAAAATAAAAAAAACATCTGACTCTAGTGGCGTCAAATAAAATTGCAAAAACCCGCTCCCAGAACCCAAACGAAACACTTCTACTAAATGAACTAATATTGACAGGGCAGTATTTACATTTTCTATTACCAGAAAGTCAAGTGTCGGAAGCACCACGCAAATTGAGCGGTTAATCTAAGTCTAGGGATGTGTTCCTGAACTCGATTATAATTAAAAATCATTAATTATTTGTTATTACCTTTGGCCAATATTATGTATAATACATAAAGGGCACTGATAGTGTAACTTGTTCTGCACTTATAGCAACACAAATTGTCTGCAATTTTGTGTTATATGTTGTGTAGGAATAAAAATTAATGTTAATTGATTTCTGGAACATATCCTCAATCTAAATATTCTTGTACAATAAATGGAATTTCTAAGTCCCATGAAAGCTCGGGTTACATTTTCAAACAAAATAAAGATACAATTAAGCCAAGGGCTTATTCCAAAATACAGATTTTTTATATATTTATTTCAACTGCTTTTATTTATGTATTTCAACTTCTTTTGTCCTTAGTTGAACCCTGCTAGTTCATATAACGCCAAATTTTTTTTTTATAGATAATCAAGGCCTTGTCCAGGATTGTTATTCGAGGGGAGGGGGACGAAAAAACTTTGAAGTGTATCAAAAATGTGGTTTTAGACAATTTTATTGTTTTTACAAGTTGGACAAACATTTCATGGGGGGGGGGGTCAAAGCCCATCTCCATGGATACGGCCTTGCACATCATTATTCTAAGGATATATCAAGGCAAACACGAAATATATTCCCTTATTGTTTGTGTCAAGTTTCGCTAAGGTTTTGTTTCATTAATTTCTTCTGACGAAACTTTGTCGAAAGCTTAGAGCACATAGAAATAATTTTAATTTATTAAATACAAGTTTTTGTGTATACAAATGAAAACTACTCATTTGAGGCAATACCTTTGTTTTTTTGACAGCCTAAAGTGTTGTGGGGTGGATCCAAGGGCACATCCCTAATTTTTGTTCGAGGGAGGGGTATTTTTTCGTTTTTTTTGCAAAAAAACTTAAAAACGCATCGAAATTTTCTTTATATTCATTTTCATTTTGTTTTTAAGAGTCAGAGCCACCTCCTAGATACAACCTTGAGTGGACCCTTCAGGATCGAGGGTCAAAGGCCCATTGCCTCCATTTCAGAGGCTTAATGTTTAAACGAGGTGTGTTTTTTAAGTAAGGTCCGATTGAATACAACTAAACAACGAAAGATAATTTATAAAAAAGTGAATTTATTTTAATAAAGTACATACTTTATCCTATTTAATGGCATAGTTGACAAGCTTGTTCAAACACTTATTATTCTTCTCAACAAATTTTAAAGTAATCTTTTCATAAAAATTTACCACCAGCATCGATAACCAAAAGGTTCACTGTCGTTTTTACATCATCGCCATCATCATAATGGTTCTTACTGAGCTGGCAACCGGTTGAACTGGAGACGAAACATACTTTTCGCATAACACACCCAAATCAAGGCAACAGAACATGGAATAGAAACTTATAGCATCCTGAAAAAAAGGTATTGTCCTTCTTCATAACAGTGCATGACCTCACGCTGCAGGTCAGACCTGCTATTCATTGGACAGTTTTGGCAGGGAATCTTTAGGCCCTTCAACCAACAGTCGTGATAATGCGCCAAGCGATTACCATCCGTTTCTCCACCTCAAGCACAGCTTAGATTCCAATACAGTTATGAAAACTCCTATCTTGCCCATGAGAAGCTTTTAGTACAGAGCTCTGAACTTGGCGCTTCCTCCAAGCCCGCGCTCCGACGCGTAGATCGTACTACAGCACCATAGGCGGGAACGCAATTTTGTTTTGTATTGGTATCTAAGCTGTGAATTGCTCCGACTTCTAGATTCAGACAGCCAGTTTCCTGTCTCCAGCCGCTAGCATCGCTACTGCGCACTGTGTCCCAAAAATAAATCGAGTTTTAACAACTGTATTGGTATCTTAGCTGTGACCTCAAGCAACACCTAAGTGGCAACCGTTACAATGATGACGTCGACGTAAAAATGGCAGTGCATTTTGGATTACCGGAGCTGACAGCAAGTTTTATACAGAGGTTACTTTAAAATTAGTTGAGAGGTAGGATAAGTGTCTGAGCAAGCATGGCAACCATGCTGTTGAATAGAGTAAAGTGTGCTCTCTCTGAAAATAAATTTACTATTTTGAAATAGTCTTTCATTACGCAGATTTATTATTTATTTAAGAATTAACGACGCTTCTTGACTACTAAGGTCCCTGCGTCGGCCCTGCAGTGCATTCCTGCAGCGTGATTCGATCTCTGGGTCCCGTATTACCAAGCTAAGGTCAAATCCACTGCGCCACCACAGGACATTCGTTGCGTAGATATGTTCAAACGGACCTTGCTTTAAAAACACGCCTCGTATGTCAGGATTTTTTTTTTGAAATTTTGCTTCACCTGAGACCTTTTTTTGCACTTTTCTATTGAGAATTTCTCAGAGAATTTTCAAATGAAAAACGACGAACAGTAATGAATCATCTATTGATAAGAAAACAAATTTAGCTTGAAGGGATTCAAGCAAATTTGTTTTAAAAGTGGGTTTGTTCAAAGACCTTTAGTAATATATAAAAACAACGATGAATACAGTTGTTTTTTTTATTTCAGAGGCTGTTAGAGGGGTGGGAAAGACGGGGCATTTGCCTCAGACGCAAAAATTTTAGGGGTGCGAAGTTTCAAATCAGTTATCTTTACTATTATAATCCTTTTGTAATTTTATTTTTATTGAAACTAAAGTAGAGGGTGTCGTTAATAAATAAAAATAATTACTATATCAATAAAATAAAAATAAATTAAAAAGTAACTAAATTGTAATAATTAAAATAATTATTAAAAAACGCAAATTTTTTTTAGAGTTTGTCCCAAAAATATTGTGGGAGACAGGAGGAGGGGACGCTAACCATGATTTTGCCCCGGGTGCAAAAGAGGCAAGAACCGTCACTGTTGCATTTCAAAAAATAAGCAATGCACACAAAGAACAATGTATGAAACGTGATAGCTGATAATCTCAGATCAAATGATTCTGAGTAACAGTCTCAGAATTTAGATTTTAAAAAGCAGAAAATAAAGTTTTTATCGCGATAGATTACTTGTTCATTATTGATTTATTATTATTTAACTTATCGCGGTTTAAACCTAGGGGAGAACCTTTGTCATCACTATTTTCCTTTTATTTTGGGTTTTTCTATCATATTCTTAAACATATGTGTCTATTCTCTAAATCTTGAAAACTGTTTATAAATAAACACCCAATCGCCATCTAATATGCAGGATAATCCTAGTTAACATGTATTGTACGGGGAGAGCCTTTATCTTCACTTCTTTCACTGTTGTACAATTAAAAAAAAAATAATCTGATAGCAGCATATTTTGATCCTTAGCAGATTTTTTTTATTCTATTTTTATTTTTTTGCACTGATGAACCTTAGTTGAAAGACAAAATGCGATGTTTGAAAAGCTTTATATTTCTATTTTTGGGGAAATTTAGAATGAATCTACATTTCGAAATTATTTTACTTTTAACAAAGCCAATTTTTGGCACAAAGAGATCTTGGATTATGATAATTTAATACCGTAGCCTGATGAAAGGGTGCGTTTACAGCAAAACGCATAACAAAACATAAAATCGCACAAATTAATTGTAATCTAATAATTTTTATAATTTTTGCTGAGATGTATTTGCAAAACTTTAAACCCGCTGAGGAAATTTTGCCTTCAAATATAAACGTTTTCAAGTCTTATGCGGTATACAAAATCAAAAGGCATTGATTCAAATTCCTGTGAAGATTTTTCAGACCGCTTATTTGACTTGGTCTAATCGTTCTGTTTCGACTTTAAGCAAATGATTCTAACATAATTTGTTCTTGTAGTGCAACCACTTATTGATGGATCGATGGAAGCTAGTTTAGTGGTAATTATCGCAAATTGATCCCAATTTATAATTTGATAATAATTTGGTAATAATTAATTATAATTTGGTAATAATTTACCAATTATAACTTGGTAATAATTTGATCCCAAATTATAAAAATCACCTAATTCCAAACTGGAACTTTATCCAGCCAAAATTACCAGGTAAAAGACTGTTGGACTGTGATTTAAAATTACCAGACAAAATACTGTTGGATCACGATTTAAAATTACCAGACAAAAACTGTTGGATCACGATTTAAAATTACCAGACAAAAGAATGTTGGATCACGATTTAAAATTACCAGACAAAAGACTGTTGGATCACGATTTAAAATTACCAGACAAAAGACTGTTGGATCACAATTTAAAATTACCAGACAAAAGACTGTTGGATCACGATTTAAAATTACCAGACAAAAGACTGTTGGATCACGATATAAAATTGCCAGACAAAAGACTGTTGGATCACGATTTAAAATTACCAGACATTGATAACCATAAAGCAACGAAGCCGCTCAATATTGGTAATAGACACAAGTATCAAAATCACAACAACATATAAAGCATATACAACAACATTAAAACAAACAACTATATAATCGAGTGACATAATTAAGCTTAATTACACGGAAACACGATTAATATACAGTCTGTAAAAGGGTAAACCTGCTGATTTCTGTAATTTAGTGACATCCAAAAATGAATTGATTGAAAAAGTATTTCCGAATATTCTAAAAAATTATAAAAATAATAAATGGCTAAGTGAAAGAGCGATTCTCGCACCCAAAAATATAGACGTCCACGAAATCAACAATATTGTTTTGACCAAGATTCGAGACCAGGCAGTCCTTTACAAGTCAGTCGACACAGTTTTGGAACCAAATGAAGCGGTTAATTATCCATCTGAATTTTTAAATTCCATAGATCCTTCAGGGTTTCCACCACACGTGCTACAACTAAAAATAGGCGTACCAATAATACTTTTAAGAAATATCAACCCACCAAAGCTTTGCAATGGCACGCGACTTGCCGTAAAAAAAAAACAATGGAAAACCTAATAGAAGCCACAATCTTGACAGGGCCTTATGAGGGTGAGGCTGTTCTTATTCCTCACATTCCCATGATTCCAACGGATCTGCTTTTTCAATTTAAAAGATTGCAATTCCCAATTCGATTAGTATTTGCAATCACCATTAACAAAGCTCAAGGTCAATCATTAGAAAAATGTGGTATAGATCTTAATACTGATTGTTTTTCCCATGGACAATTGTACGTTGCATGTTCGATGGTCGGTAAACCTGACAATGTATTTATATGCAGCGACAATTGGACAGCGAAGAATGTTGTATATTCGCAAGTTTTACGCAGTTAATTTGTATTGTATCTATCTATCTATCTATCTATATAAAAACGAGTTGTGTGGATGCATGTTTGTTTGTTTGTAAAAAGAGCGTTTGCATATGACGTCATTATTAGTACATACGGCTTTGTATATGCACAGACAATGGGAAAGCCAAGAATGTTGTTTATTCGCAATTTTTACGTAGTTTGAAACACATATATAAATCTATCTATATTCACAGGTGGGACACAGGGACACAACTACAATGGCGCATAACTAATATGGCGCGTAACGACTTACGCGCGCGGGGGGGGGCTTGGGGGGGGGGCGCGAAGTGCCCCACCAACTAGGTGTTGGGGTGGCGCGAAGCGCCATCCCAACAGCTAGTATATATATATATATTTATATATATATATTCTATCTTTATAAATGAGCAAAAATTATATGTATTTGTGTGTATTTATATTTCTCGAAACGGCTCAATGTTTTTGCGGGAAAATTGGCATCTTGAAATTTTCTCGAATAAAGAAAAATTATCTAGATAGATCAGAAGTCTGAGAAAATTCGTTAAGAGCCTTAATTTTGAAAAAAAAAGATTCATGTCAGTGACGTCATTTTCTACACATCATTGCAGTACTGCAATGACGTTGTCTATCACTTGTCATTTATGTTCAAGTATAATAATAATAACACGTTTATTTTTCTCAGTCATTTTTCAATTTAGGTCTGATTGCCACAATCATAATACTCAAAGAAGCAAGGCGTGTCTGCTCCAATTGCCAGGACTACAAGGTCTAAGCTTTCCTTTATCTATCGAAGAATAAAATAATGGAATAGTATTGATAAGACAGTTAATGACATAAAATGGTTTAAGAATTTATAGATAAAGTTAATAAAAAAAATATTCTAACAATGAGTTTTAAGATGTTATTTGTCATTTTATTCATTTCTTACTTGTAATTTTTGAAAAATTTAGAAGCTGAGTTAGGAAATAAATATATTGTGATTTTGGGTTAAAGAGCTTCATGAAATTGAGCAAAAATAAAGTCAAATAATCGTCCAAGTGTAAAACTACCTCAAATCTTCATCAATAAATAAATGAAACCCAAAACGAACAGAAATTAAAATAAATAACCAAGTCAAATTCAAAATGAGTAAAAACTAACATGTCTTCCCCAATCCCCATGCCTTCTCAGGACTAGAACATAATTTGCACTTTGCTGGAAAAAGCAAATGATCGGGAATCGTTATTTTAATTTACATTTACTTATATTTATTCTTTTAAGTATTAATAATTTTTTATTTCTTAAAGTCAACAAGAGCTAAGAGCTCATATGGCAATTGTGGCGGGGCCAAAAGAGCTAAGAGCCAAGAGCTCATATGGTATGAGCTCTCAAAATTCTATGAATCAATAGATTGATTTAAAAGGAAAATCAGAGGCTTAATGCCGGTCGGGATTTAAAATAAGAGCTCTGAGTCACGATATCCTTCTAAATATCAAAATTCATTAAGATCCGATCACCCACTCGTAAGTCATAAATACCTCATTTTTTCATATTTTTTCTCTCCCTTTAGTCCCCCAGATGGTCGAATCTGGGAAAAAAAACTTTATCAAGTCAATTTGTGCAGCTCCCTGACATGGCTACCAATTTTCATCGTCCTAGCACGTCCAGAAGTGCCAAAGCGCTGAGCCCCTCCCCCCAACTCCCCCAACGAGAGCGAATCCAGTACTGTTACGTCATTCACATATCTATGATATTTGCTTATTCTATCCACCAAGCTTCATCCCGATTCCTCCACTCTCAGCGTTTTTCAAGATTTCCGATATCCCCTCCAACTCCCCCAAATGTTAACAGATCTGGTCAGGATTTGAAATAAGAGCTCTGAGACATAAATTCCATCTAAATATCAAATTTCATTAAGATCCGGTAACACGTTCTTAAGTTAAAAATACCCCAATTTTTCTAATAACTAAAGTGTAGTTATAAATTTCTGATGTAAAATCAAAAGTCATATCTGACGTCTCTAACTGTTTTCGATGGAGTATATCTTCGGACATTTTTGACTTATATTTTTCCCATAACTCTGTAGGAACTGATGGAGAGCAAGTTGTTAAAATGATGCCAAACAATGCACGAATTTGACTTGGGGCTGACGTTTCGCACGCGTCATTGATGCAGTTATCCCAGTGTTGGTCATTCTCCAATAAATTCAGAGCTTGGCATGCACTACGGTAAGTGTCATGTATAGTACCGTTTACAGTTCTCAAATACTCAAAGGATGTCGGACCGGGTACATTCACCAAAAGCAGGCGTAGAAAGAAGCATTCATGTTGATTGGGGTGAACGGTGTAGAGTCTTCCTATCGTGGTATCTTTGAAGATGGTAGGTTGGCCGTCGACTGACTTACCCTGTTTTCGACGTTCAAATACTTTATTTTTAGTATTCCACGTGTAATACGAAGGCACTTCAGTATACAGCAGTTTTTTTGCAAAAGAATCATTTTTGCAAAGCGAAAAAAAAGCTGTTAATGTTGTATCCGGTGGATTCAGGACTCTTTGTTGCACGTTGGTTTCCGTGAAATAAACACGTTGACCATTCTGTAAATGTACCGCTAAGTGAACAACAGCTGGACTACGTTCATGTATCAGAAATGAAAGAATTCGCCAAACAGCTTCATTACTGCTTATGTATCTTCCAGCCTGATATTGTACGATTTCGTCGAAATCTTTGATTTCGGGCTGCAAGCCAAAAACTGCCATGTCACTGCCTTTGTTGACGTATTTACATATGTATTTGATTGCCTTTAAGGAGTTACAGTATTCAACGTTTATGTGTGCATTAAATGTTTTTGATAATAATGGGGAATATGGAACAACCCACTGGTTATCTACTTCGATGGTGGTACCGTTACGCTTCTTTATTATTGCTGTTTTACCGCCATCTTCAGTAGATCTTCTTCTATATTGTGGGTAACCATCATTGCCAGTAATTGTGTTTGATACTAAAAGTCGAGGATATTGCTTTGTGCACCTTCCTTTGGCCATGCATGGTGAATTTTCGTTCAGTGCACCGCAAGGTCCATGTATCATATTTTTTACAATAATATCATGTAACCCCTTATCGACATTTTTATCAGGTATTTCAGCGGAAATCACATCATCAATTTCGTTCGAAGTAATTTTTTATGTAGCCAGATTAGTATATGTGCGTGTGGCAAACCTCGTTTTTGCCATTCCACTGAGTACATCCAGCATCGCACTGACCCAAACACTTCAAGTTTTACTATGTAGTTTATCAGTGATTTCAACTTTTGCCGGAAGACACGGGCCGTAATGTCATGCCTATGAACCGCCGATTGTCCTTGAAGTAAAAGCTGCAGTATCTCGTCCCAAGATTGATTACATGTAAATGTAATAAATAAATCTGGACGACCATAGAGACGAACATACGCAATAGCATCTTGAGCATATTCATGCATATGAAGGGGACTGCCAGCATATGACGAAGGTAAAATTGTTAATGTTCCAACGTTTGTGGTATTACCGTCATTTATAACTGCATCTCGCAAATGAATGTATTGTTCAGAGCGGAGCTAGGTCTGATTCAGGCGGATATATAGAAAACGTTCTGATTCAATTTTAGCATACATATCAACGACAAATTGGTGAAACAATTCACGGCATTTTAAAATATAATTTTCTTCATCCTGCCGAATCATTAGTCTATAGGAATAATAATGCATTGCACTGCATTTCTTATTCATTTCTTTGTTAGTGGCTGGATTCATCAATTTAATATTAAAGTGATAGCCGTCGGCTCCAACCAAAAAAATGATAGGATATTGTAGGGCATCGTAGCATCGATGAGTTTCAGCAATTCTTAACAACTGAGCGTTTCGCTTATGAAGAATAATATCTCGAGGTAAAAACTGATCACCGACCATAACGATTGCCACTTCGTCGATAGTTGGAGCATTGTATCTACGCACATGTTGGCCAGGAGGCGTTTTGTCAGCGGAAATAACAATTTTATGCGTATCAGTAGGCATCAAATCGATGGCTGTTTTGAACAGACGCACTAAATTATTATTTTCGTGGAAAAGATGTTGCAATTGGGAAACGATTGTCCTTTCAACGTTGGGAGAAATTTCGCAAAGTGCATTCAATTCAGAATTTCTATCACTGATGACGTACAATTGTAAAAATTTATGATTCTCGCCTGAGAATGATAGAAGGGACCCTGCTCTATGATAAATTTGCCCTTTTACTTTGAAAGTAGACATAAATTGATCTGGATTTTCGATTTGGGCTCCAAACGACGTCATTTGGAAACATGAGTTGTATTTTCTGATTTGTGACAAAAAACGCTTAGATTCTGACGTAGTTCCAGTAAGGAAAGTCTTCAATGGCTCTGGTGGTGCAGCCAATAGAGGAAGTTTAACTTTTCCTGAGGCGCAACACATTCCCATTGTTTCACCATTGAATTTCAAGGCCTTGCAATAGCGACAAATTTTAGACATTGTCCCGATTTGAACACATCTACTCAAGCTATAATCATCGACTGGGTTGTACCTGAATGCCAGGCGATAACTTTCAGGTTGCTCTGATTCCTTGGCACGCTTTCTTTTCTTACTTTCTCTATCAGCAGCAAGCCTGATTTTTTGCTGTTCTTGTGATTCCTCGGCACGCTTTCTTTTCTTACTTTCTCTATCAGCAGCAAGCCTGATTTCTTGCTGTTCTTGTAATTCCTCGGGACGCCTTCTTTTTTTACTTTCTCTTTTAGCAGCAAGTCTGCTTCCGCGTTGCTCTGGTAGTTCCTCGGCACGCTTTCTGTTCTTTCTTTCTCTATCAGCCTCAAGCCTGTTTCCTTGCTGTTCTTTTGATTCCTCGGCACGCTTTCTGTTCTTTCTTTCTCTATCAGCCTCAAGCCTGTTTCCTTGCTGTTCTTTTGATTCCTCGGCACGCTTTCTGTTCTTTCTTTCTCTATCAGCCTCAAGCCTGTTTCCTTGCTGTTCTTTTGATTCCTCAGCACGCTTTCTTTTCTGACTTTCTCTATCAGCAGCAAGTTTTTTAGCATAGACTCTTTGAGCATCTTCATCGGCTTTTGCCATTGTAAGTTCATCAGTCATTTTAAACTTAAACATTAATAGATTTCTACGTGAACATATGTCTTAAATATCTTGAATGACGTCACCGTCGTAGCAAAAATGACGACAACTAACTTGATGACGTCAGTCAACACAGAAACATGACGTCACCTGACAGACAGACAGACACACAGACAGACAACTTATTTTTATATATATAGATATATATATATATATATATTTATATATATATTCTATCTTTATAAATGAGCAAAAATTATATGTATTTGTGTGTATTTATATTTCTCGAAACAGCTCAATGTTTTTGCGGGAAAATTGGCATCTTGAAATTTTCTCGAATAAAGAAAAATTATCTAGATAGGTCAGAAGTCTGAGAAAATTCGTTAAGAGCCTTAATTTTGGAAAAAAGATTCATGTCGGTGACGTCATTTTCCTATGTATCATTGCAGTACTGCAATGACGTTGTCTATCACTTGTCATTTATGTTCAAGTATAATAATAATAACTTACCTTTATATTTCTCAGTCATTTTTCAGTTTAGGTCTGATTGCCACAATCATAATACTCAAAGAAGCAAGGCGTGTCTGCTCCAATTGCCAGGACTACAAGGTCTAAGCTCTCCTTTATCTATCGAAGAATAAAATAATGGAATAGTATTGATAAGACAGTTAATGACATAAAATGGTTTAAGAATTTATAGACAAAGCTAATAAAAAAAATATTCTAACAATGAGTTTTAAGATGTTATTTTTCATTTTATTCATTTCTTGCTTGTAATTTTTTAAATAATTTAGAAGCTGAGTTAGGAAATAAATATATTGTGATTTTGGGTTAAAGAGCTTCATTAAATTGAGCAAAAATAAAGTCAAATAATCGTCCATGTGTAAAACTACCTCAAATCTTCATCAATAAATAAATGAAACCCAAAACGAACAGAAATTAAAATAAATAACCAAGTCAAATTCAAAATGAGTAAAAATTAACATGTCTTCCCCAATCCCCATGCCTTCTCAGGACTAGAACATAATTTGCACTTGGCTGGAAAAAGCAAATGATCGGGAATCGTTATTTTAATTTACATTTACTGATATTTATTCTTTTAAGTATTAATAAATTTTATTTCTTAAAGTCAACAAGAGCTAAGAGCTCATATGGCACTTGTGACGGGGCCAAAAGAGCTAAGAGCCAAGAGCTCATATGGTATGAGCTCTGACAAAATTCAATGAATCAATAGATTGATTTAAAAGGAAAATCAGAGGCTTAATGCCGGTCGGGATTTAACATAAGAGCTCTGAGTCACGATATCCATCTAAATATCAAAATTCATTAAGATCCGATCACCCACTCGTAAGTCATAAATACCTCATTTTTTCATATTTTTTCTCTCCCTTTAGCCCCCCAGATGGTCGAATCTGGGAAAAAAAACTTTATCAAGTCAATTTGTGCAGCTCCCTGACACGCCTAACAATTTTCATCGTCCTAGCACGTCCAGAAGTGCCAAAGCGCTGAGCCCCTCCCCCCAACTCCCCCAAAGAGAGCGAATCCAGTACTGTTACGTCATTCACATATCTATGATATTTGCTTATTCTATCCACCAAGCTTCATCCCGATTCCTCCACTCTCAGCGTTTTTCAAGATTTCCGATATCCCCTCCAACTCCCCCAAATGTTAACAGATCTGGTCAGAATTTGAAATAAGAGCTCTGAGACATAAATTCCATCTAAATATCAAATTTCATTAAGATCCGGTAACACGTTCTTAAGTTAAAAATGCCCCAATTTTTCTAATTTTTCCAAATTAACACCCGCCAGCTCCTCCCTAGAGAACGGATCCGTTCCAATTATGTCAATCACGTATCTAGAACTTGTGCTTAATGTTCCCATCAAGTTTGATCCCGATCTCTCCACTCTAAGCGTTTTCCAAGATTTTTGTTTCCCGCCTCTAACCCCCTATGTCTTCGGATCCAATTCGAGTCAAAAATCCAGCATCTGAGACATAAAATCCTTCGATATATCAAGTTTCATTAAGATCCGATCACTTATTCGTAAGATAAAAATACCCCAATTTTCACGTTTTCCAACAATTCCGATTTCCCCCTCCAACTCCCCCCAATGTCACAGGATCTGCTCGGAATTTAAAACAAGAGCTTTAAAGCACAAGATCCTTCTAAATATCAAATTTCATAAAGATCTGATCACCCGTTCCTAAGTTACAAATACCTCATTTTTTCGCGTTGCCCCCCCCCCCCAACTCCACCAAATAGAGCGGATTCGGTCCGGTTATGTCAGTCATGTATAGACTTGTTTTATTCTTCCCATCCAGTTTCATCCTGATCTCTCCGCTTTAAACATTTTCTAAGATTTCCGCCCCCCCCCCCAATGACGCTGGATCCGGTTGATATTTAAAACAAGAGATCTGAATTACGAGTTCCTTCTAAATATGAATTTTCATGAAGATCCGATCACTTTTTCGTACGATAAAAATACGTCATTTTTCTAATTTTTCAGAATTAATCCACCCCCCCCCCAATTCCCCCAAATAAAGCGGATTCGTTCCAATTATTTCAATCACGTATCTAAGACTTCTGCTTATTTATCCTACCAAGTTTCATCCCGATACCTCCACTCTAAGCGTTTTCCATAATTTTAGGTCTCCCCCCAACCTCGCCCAATGTCACCAGATCTGGTCAGGATTTAACATAAGAGCTTTGAGACATGATATTCTTCTAAATATTGAATTTCATTGAGATCCGATCACCCGTTTGTAAGTTAAAAATACCTCATTTTTACTAATTTTTCAGAATTAGCCCTCCCCCCCCCCCAACTACCCCAAAGAGAGCGGATCCGTTCCGGTTATGTCAATCATGTATCTAGAATTTGCTCTTATTTTCCCCACCATGTTTCATCCCGATCCTTCCGCTCTAAGTGTTTTCCAATATTTTAGGTTTCCCCCTCCCAACTCCCCCCATATCACCAGATCGGGTTGGGATTTAAAATAAGAGCTCTGAGACACGATGTCCTTTCAAACATTAAATTTCATTAAGATCTGATCAACCGTTCGTATGTTAAAAATACTTCATTTTTTCTATTTTTCTGAATTAACCACCACCACCCCCACTCCCCCCAGGCGTCAAATCGGGAAAATGACTATTCTTAATTTAATCTGGTCCGGTCACTGATACGCCCGCCAAATTTCGTCGTCCTAGCTTACCTGGAAGTGCCTAAAGTAGTGAAACCGGTACCTACAGACCGACAGAATTTGCGATTGCTATATTTTGCTTGGCTAATACCAAGTGCCATAAAAACTGAAAAAATTTAAAATATATTTTGTTTTCAGTAAAGTGGAAGTTACGCTCTGGTTTTGAGAAGACAGGGGGGTTGTCAGCCACACTCATGTTAATGTTTGCTCGTTTTGAGTTTGACTCGGTTATTTATTGTAAATTATTACAATAATTTACAAAAACTAATTTACTATTATTTATTGTAAATTATACACTTATTTCTGAATCATAGCTGGATTTCAAGAAAATATTTACAAAACCAGAAAAAGTATACGCGGATACGCTTTTTATTCCTTTTACTTAAAATCTTTAAAAATGGAAGGATGAAAAAAAATGATGTGCAAATTTTGAATTATAAATTTTAGGCAGTATTGGTTTGTCAAAAAGACCTTTCAACCTCGCTACCAGGCGATGCATTTTTCCAATACAGATGACAACACCAACTCCTGCGTAGCTATAACTGTCGGGCCGAACGGCTACCCAAGGTAATTAATGAATTCTTTGTTAAGAATTCATTAAATACCTAATTGAAAGATGCTGGAAATCATTATCATTATGATAAACATGTTGTGTTAACGAATCACGACGGCAGATCAGATTATCAGATCATCAACTCTAATTATAACGTCATCTCAGGATTAGTTAATTATGACACAAGAGTGGATTAGTATTAGAGCCTAATTATGACGTCATCTAACTGACATCTAAAAATGATGTCAAATCTGGAATAAAACTGCTCGCCTAAAGGGAAACATATTAGTGTGAATTTAAGATTGATAGGAAGATAGAAATGAAGGAAGATAGAAATGATTTTCCGCCAATGAAAGGCTCATGCTATCAAGATAGTTGCTTCATAGTAGCACCAGACGGCGAAATTTTGCGTGGTCGCGCTGGTCGCCTAAAGGCTAACTGGTACATTAATAAAGGCTGTGGAATACAGGTGAAGGAAAACCCTTTTACAGTTCGACTCGTGCCTCCTCTCAAGGGAGATTGGAATAATTCTTCATCAGAGAAACACCCATCGAATTTAACTTGCTACTTAGTAGCACCAGATGGTGAAATTTTGCGCACCCTTGGTCGCAAAAATGCTGACTGGTACCTTAGTAGAGACCTTGCAAAACAGGTGAAGGAAGACCCTTTTACGATTCAACTGAAGTCAGAACCAAAGTGGCGACCTGTTGGAGTATGTGATAAATATTATCAGACACCTAAAATAATCCGCTGTGTTGTATGTGGTCAAACAGAATCCTGTGTGAGAAAAAATGTTGTCCCGAAAGAATATCGTAAGCATTTACCGAACATCCTGAAAAGCCATCAGTCTCACGACGTTCTTTGGTTATGTGTCACATGTCATAAAATTAGTAATAATTGCGATCAGGCGCTACGTAAGCGACTGGCTGAGGAATGTAGAGCTCCAATTGGGGCCATAGACAACGTCAAAGCAACCAAAGATCCTTTGTTGAAGAAAGTTGTATCAGCGGCAAGAACCATCAAATCCGCTAAAGATAAAATTCCATTCGACAGGCTTGCTGAACTTGAAGCGATAATTACTGAGTATTACAATGTCAATTTGTTGACTAGCGAAGTACTTGAAGAAGCTTTAAAGATTGGAACACAATCGGTTAACAAAGAACCGCATGGCCGTAAAGTTGTAAGCTGCTACGTACAGGAAACCTGAGGGTTTATTAAGCCTGGAAATACTCTGGAGAAAGCATTTTATTGATTCAATGAAACCGGAGTTTCTACCGCCATACTGGTCTTTAGACCACAATAAAGAGAGGCTAGACAATAGGATGGCTCAAAATCGAGTTGATCGTGAAGATTACGTGAAAGCTGTCGGTAGGGGTGAGGCAGTTTAATTTTCTTTTTTGTTTGGAAGATTATGACTATTTAGTGACTGTAATGAGAAACAAGTTTTCAGTTTCTCAAATTTGAATTTTCCTTCTGATGTGTCAGTTCATTTAATGCTTTCCTCGAGTTAACATCTCAGTGTCGGAGAGCGCACATTTTGACTTATTTCATGCTAATCTTGTGAACACCTGTGAATAGTTATTATGACCAAGAAAAAGAGACGTAATGATATGGAATCCAAACGATTATCTATGCAAGATTCAACAGCCCAAGGGACAATACGTGATTTGATTGATACGCTGACCAGTTCAGTCCATCAGATTTTAGAAACAGTTAAAGCAACGCTGGAAGAGATACAAAGTTTGAGATCTGAATTATCCGAAATCCGTTCAGACATTAGTGGTCTAACCTCCAAAGTGAATGATATTGAAATCATAACTGCGACCCACTCGGATACAATAATAGAGATTCAGGCAGAATTAAAAGATATACGAAAGAAAGAAACCCATGGATTAGGCCCTCTCACTGATAAGGTCCTCATATTGGAGAATTTGGAAAAGAAAGACAACATTATTGCTTGGAATTTAAAGGCTGCCTCGGTGCCGGAGGCCTCGACGAAAATGGAACATTTGCTGGAAAACTTCTTACAATTAAGAATTAATTTTGAAGTTAAAGAAGCACATGATAAATTTGTGAAAATACGACTCATGAACTCAGATGACCAATTCTCGGTACTTCAAGCGAATAAACATTTACCTGACCAGCTTTGGAAAAAATACCTTGATAAAGCGACAAAATTTGATTACAAAGGAGTTTTCTTCAGTGATGATGTTAGTAAGACCTGCAGGGAGATTCGCGCTACGCTGAATCAAAAAAAGAAAGAAATGAAGGATAAAGGTTTTGTTGCATGGATCCCACCCACATTATGCTACATAGACCAAGACGGGGTGAAACAAAAAAAAGTTGTATAACATCCCACCAGTCGAATAAATTGTGTTATTTTTCTTATTTGTTTTTTTTGTCATTTTTAGTGATTTGTTAGGATTTGTTCATAATAGTCATTATATAAATGCGCAAATATGTGTTGGTGTGCACACATTGGTGCCAAAATGTGCGTGTTCTCTGTTGAATGAGAAAGAATGAACATACTTCCACCGAAACGAAATGGAATTCTCCGACGTATGCGGTTGTTATATGTGCTTAGATTAGTTTTCTTTTTTGAGTCTTTCGTTAAATTGTTGATTAACTGGAGTGAGGCTTTTTTGTTGATTTATGATGTTGAGTTTACATAATTTACCTGATCTTGCAAGCAGAACTAAACAGTTAGAGGAAAATCCATTTGATATACTGGAATGCATGAGGGATGTGAAGGATAATGAAGCAGAAATTTTGGAAGATAGCCCCAAAAACAAATATTCATTTATGAATGATTCTATCCCCACATGCAGTAATGTACGTTTTTCTAGTTTTAACTGCAGAGGTTTACTTAGTAGCATTGAGCTCATAAATGACATAATTAATAAAAATAAAATTAAAGCTTTAGCGGTAAATGAAACTTTCTTAAATGATAGGAATATTAACGATGTAATGTTTTTTGTATTATGATTTTGTTGATGAGAGTAGAAAACACCATCAGCATGGTGGATTGGGATTTATCATAAGAAAAGAGTTAAAATCGAAAATAAGACGAGACCTAATGATTTGGAATATAGAAATGATTTTTGAAACGTGTATTCTGGAATGTGAAGTTAATAAAAAATCAACAATTATGATATCTTTATATCGCCCACCTTCCGGAAGCATAGATCAACTTTTGATGCAATTTGAAATTCTATTAAATAAAATATCACAAATGAATAAGCAAATATTTATTTTTGGTGATTTCAACCTAGACATAATTAAAATTGAAGCAAAGCAAAATGATTCGAAGATAAGAGAATTTTTAGAACTAATGCTTTGTCAAAGACTGCTCCCATCATGTCTAATTCCAACTCGAATAGATGATAATGGAGCAACATTAATTGACAATATTTTTTCTAATAGTACTTGTTTTTCAACTGTTGTCATATTAAACGATATTTCAGATCGCGGTTTGATAATTTCTTAAAATGTATTAATGAAAAAATAGACTATACAAAATTAAATGCAATTATCCGTCTGATGAAAACATCCAGAAATTCAAATTGTAAAAAAAATACTCTGACTAGAACTTTGAGAGAAAGTGAAAGAAATTATTATGAGAAGGAAATATCTTCAGCTGCGTCCCAGCAGAAAATGTGGGAAATCTTGCGTGATAAATTAAATAAAAATAAACCAAGAGCAATACCGACTTTTCATAGTAATGAAAATGACAATACTGAATCAACTGAAAAAAAGGATATCGCGGAATTATTTGCTAAAAATTTCAGTAAAATTGGTGAAGAATTGGTTAGAGATCTTTTGGATGAGTCATCAGATTATACACGATTTTTGCCCCAAAACGAAGATAGATCATTGTATATGCTACCAGTATCATTTGATGAATACCAAAAAGCTATTGTTGATTTAAAGAGAAGAAATTCGGCTTCCGTAGATGATATATCGACTAATATTTTGAAGAAAATATCAGGAGTAATATATGAACCTCTTGCAAATGTTATAAATACGAGCATAAAAAATGGTGTTTTCCTTGATCTTCTGAAAAAGGCTAAAATAATCCCTATATTTAAAAAAGGTGAGGCTCAAGATCCCAATAATTACCGTCCTATTGCACTCCTTTCCCCACTGGCTAAAGTTTTTGAAAAAATAATGAAGTATAGACTTACATCATTTCTGGAAAAGATAAATTTTTTTTCGAAGTTCCAGTTTGGTTTTTTAAAAGATAAAAGATGCCGTCGCCGCAACACATATTTTCATTAATGATGCTTTAGATGATAATTATTTAGCAGCTGCATTGTTTTTTGATATTAAGGAAGCTTTCGACACTTTAAATCACGAAATTCTATTTAAAAACTTTGAAAATACGGGAATAAGAGGAGCACCTTTAAAATTAATCAAATCATATTTGCACAATCGAAGGTTTGTGGTAGATGTTTATGGTGAATATTCATCTGAGAAATCGAATAATAATATCGGTGTACCGCAAGGTTCAATTTTAGGACCTCTATTATTTTTAATATATTTAAATGATCTCCCTAAATCTACTCCTGAAAATGCATTAACAATTATGTTTGCGGATGATACTGCAGCAAGTTTAAAAGCACCAACATTAGATGCACTGAAAGAAAAACTAATTGAAGTTGCAAAATCCATCAAAAATTGGTTCAAAATTAAAAAACTTGTCCCTAATTTTTTTAAAACAGAATTTATTATTTATGAGAGATCAAGGCAAAGGTTGAAAAATATTTCTCTGAATAAAATTACCATTGATATAATTCATGAAATCAAAAGAGTATACACAGCAAAATATTTAGGTATTGTTTTTGACCCTACCATGAATTTTAAAACACATATTTCGCTGTTGAGACTAAAATTATCAAGAAATATAGGTTTGCTCCACCGACAAAAATTTTTATTCTCATATAAGGTTCTAAGAATCCTATATTTTTGCCTAATTGATGCACACCTCCAATATTGCTCAGCTATATTTTTGTTGACTTTTAAATCACATATTAAACCCTGCAAAACAAAGCGATTCGAATTCTAGATAAGTTTTTACAACCCCCGAGGAGTACAGATATCCACTCTGGAACACGTACCTCTTACCTGTTTCTAGACATAATGACTCTTACACAGAAATCTCATCTCCTATTATCTAGTTGGTTTTTTAAGATTCAACATGTACGTAATTTCTTTTTTGACCAGAATTTACTGTCCAAACATCAAAATTCACTACTAACTAGATGTGTTAACCCGTACAAACTACCTCTGGTGAAAAATGAAAGATCCCGTTTCAACCTCCGGTATATGATCCCATCAATAGACAACAAAATTCATTAAATAAATTTGTTGAGTTACCAAAAGGATCTTTCAAGAGACGATTTAAAAGTTATATAATGGAATCTGCTTGCAAGAACGGTTGGTACAATTTTTTTATTTTATATTTTATTTTGGCCCAACTCCACTTACTCCACCTCAAATACTCTGATTAAAGATACTGTTTTTTTGTTGTTTTTTTATTGATGAAATAGTGGTTCATTTTTTGTTTGTTCTTTATCAATGAGGATTGTTAAATTTTCTTTATATGTCTTGTCCAGTAGTCGAGCTTGTCCCTCCATTTGGGCAAGTTGAAGATTTTGATGAATATGAAATTTTGAATAAATGAATCTGAATCTGTGACTTAGCGCTGAATTTGGAAACAGGCTCATAATTTTTCTGTCATGATGTTTCATTAAATTTTTCAAACAAAAAGAGCATTTTAAATTCTCTAAAGAATAGCCAAGAAAGTAGTCCAAATACATCAATATCTATCTTCTTATTAATAGTTTTGTCATATTTTTGGTTTTATTGCTTTTATCTTCTAGGGAAAACCAAGGATCCCACAGAACTACTTCAGAAAATGATTGGACTAGGAAAAAGAAATTATGGCATCAACTACGATTTTGCCGCAATTCTTTCTTACGTCTCTGTAACGCCCCTGTGTTGCCTATAGTAAAGAGTCATGTGTCTTTATTGCGTCCTTTTCAGTTATTTTCTTTCCCGCCACCAGTGTGTGGAGATGGCCGTAGAAACTTGAGGAAAGTCATCAATTAGAAATTCAATGCCTCTTTCAAGTGCTAGAAGTTATTGAAAGGCAATCAGCCGTCCTCGCATGCGCTTTTTTGCCACCCGCCCCGTAACCACATATGATATTAAATAAGAATTTTGAGATAGCCATTTTGGTCAAAATTGTCGAAGAGTTTAGTAATTCTGTTTCCATTGATGACGTAATGTGATATTAAGAGAGCGTGAAACAAAATTTAGGCCTTTCAGAAGAAAAACTTTTTTTTGAGAATTTGAATAAGAAAATAATATGCCACGTAGCTAAATAATACGGCATCATTCTGGTATACTGTGCTGAAATTTTGGTTCAAGGTTAAGAAGTACTTGTTAGTCCACGCTATGTTCTCCCGTTTCCAGCTCCTATGAAGTGAACTTGCGTCAACAAATGCAATCGGTAGAAGATTTCTTTTCACTCTTTTGAACCATATTTGAAAAGTGCGAGTTAAGCCATTTAATTTTTTTGGTGAGACGATAACCGCTCAAAAGGGACAAAAACTACAGTTGTCACAATAAAAAGAAGGAAAGAAAATTGAAAACTGCGTTTATTTTCAAGGCAAGACAATACAAAATTCGTCAATCAGAGATCGCCGTATAATACAAAAAGTACATTTTATATAAAACAAGACACGAGATCTAATTATTTTCCGAATATAAAAGCACTCTAGACTAAAACTCAATGACAATATAAAAATCATCTTGCTTCATGTCTATTTGTCAAGTTTCAGATACACGATATGTCTATTTCGACCTACTGAGAGTGAATGAAAGAAATAGCATGAAAGACAATAGCAAATAAAAAGAGAGGAGGTGTTTGCGCAGAAACACACTGAAAGACACAGAACTGGCATTCTAGAGTCAGCTTGCTGAAATTCCTATACTCTCGATAACAATAAGATTTTTAGGACACATCACTTACACATTTTTCGTCATGATTCTGCCTTCGCGCGTGCGCAATTACAAATTTCTAGCGAATTACATTTGGAATATAGAAAACATGTTGAAGCTATTACTTAGACGCTTTGGGAAACTTCCCAACCCGCGCAAATTGATGTGTCCCATTTCTTAGCCAAATTTTGAATACTTTATAATATTCATGCTGCGGCTTGGTCTAATAAACCTTGAAGCTCCACACAAATTGAGCGGTTAATCTGAGTCTAGGGATGTGTTCCTGAACTCGATTATAATGAACAATCATTAATTATTTGTTATTACCTTTGGCCTAAAATGGGATATAACAACATTTTTAGACACTAAAACACGTATAATACATAAAGGGGGCTGATAGTGGAGCTTGTTCTGCACTTATAGCAACAAAAATTGTCTGCAATTTTGTGTTATATGTTGTGTAGGAATAAAAATTAATGATAATTGAGTTCTGGAATATATCCTCAATCTAAATATTCTTGTAAAATAAATGGAATTTCAAAGTCCCATGAAAGCTCGGGTTACGTTTTCAAACAAAATACAGATACAATTAAGCCAAGGGCTTATTCCAAAATACGGATTTTTTATATATTTATTTCAACTACTTTTATTTATTTATTTCAACTTCTTTTGTCCTTAGTTGAACCCTGCTAGTAGTTCATATAACGCAAAAATATTTTTTTATAGATAATCAAGGCCGTCTCCAGGATTGTGGAGCTATATTCTCAAGGAAGGGGGACGAAAAAGCTTTGAAGTGTATCAAAAATGTGTTTTTAGACAATTTTATTATTTTCACAAGTCGGACAAACATTTCATGGGGGGTGGGGTAAAGCCCATCCCCATGGATACGGCCTTGCACATCATTATTCTAAAGATATATCAAGGCAAACACGAAATATATTCCCTTATTGTTTGTTTCAAATTTCGCTAAGGTTCTTGTTTCATTTAATTTCTTGTGACGAAACTTTGTCGAAAGCTTAGAGCACATAGAAATAATTTTAATTTATTAAATATAATTCTTTGTGTATACAAATGAAAACTACTCATTTGACGCAATACCTTTGTTTTTTTTTGACAGCCTAAAGTGTTGTGGGGTGGATCCAAGGGCACATCCCTAATTTTCGTTCGAGGGAGGGGTATTTTTTCGTTTTTTTTTGCAAAAAACTTAAAAACGCATTGAAATTTCCTTTATATTCATTTTCATTTTGTTTTTACGAGTCAGAACCACCTCCTAGATACAACCTTGGGTGGACCCTTCAGGATCGAGGGTCAAAGGCCCATTGCCTCCATTTTAGAAGCTTATTTTTTTATACAAGGCGTGTTTTTAAAGTAAGGACCGATTGAACACAACTAAACAACGAAAGATAATTTTAAAAAAGTGAATTTATTTTCATAAAGTACATACTTTACCCTATTTAATGGCATAGTTGACAAGCTTGTTCAAACACTTATTATTCTTCTCAACTAATTTTAAAGTAACCTTTTCATAGAAATTTACCACCAGCACCGATAACCATAGGTTCACTGCCGTTTTTACATCATCGCCATCATCATAATGGTTCTTACTGAGGTGGCAACCGGTTGAACTGGAGATATCACACCCAAATCAAGGCAACAGAACATGGAATAGAAAACACGTAGCATCCTGAAAAAAGGGAATTGTCCTTCTTCATGACAGTGCATGACCTCATGCTGCAGGTTAGACCTGTAATTCGTTGGACAGTTTTGCCCAGGGAATTTTTAGGCCATTCACCCAACAGTTCTGATCATGCGCCGAGCGTTTACCACCCGTTTCTCCACCTCAAGCATAGCTTAGATATCAATACAGGTATGAAAACTCCTATCTTGCCCATGAGAAGCTTTTAGTACAGAGCTCTGAACTTGGCGCTTCCTCCAAGCCCGCGCTCCGACGCGTAGATCGTACTATAACACCATAGGTGGGAACGCAATTTTGTTTTGTATTGGTATCTAAGCTGTGAATTACTCCGACTTTTAGATTCAGACTGCCAGTCTCCAGCCACTAGCATCGCTACCGCGCACTGTGTCCCAAAAATAAATGGAGTTTTAATAACTGCATTGGTATCTTAGCTGTGATCTCAAGCAATACCTAAGTGGCAACCGTGACAATGATGACGTCGACGTAAAAATGTCAGTGAATTTTGGATTACCGAAGCTGACAGCAAGTTTTATACAGAGGTTACTTTAAAATTAGTTGAGAGGTAGGATAAGTGTCTGAACAAACCTGGCAACTATGCTGTTAAATAGAGTAAAGTGTGCTCTCTCTGAAAATAAATTTACTATTTTGAAATAATCTTTCGTTGCGTAGATTTATTATTTATTTAAGAATTAACGACACTTCTTGACTACTAAGGTCCCTGCGTCGGCCCTGCAGTGCATTCCTGCAGCGTGATTCGAACTCTGGGTCCCGTATTACCAAGCTAAGGTCAAATCCACTGAGCCACCACAGGACATTCGTTGCGTAGATATGTTCAAACGGACCTTGCTTTAAAAACACGCCTCGTTTGTCAGGATTTTTTTTTTAGAAATTTTGGTCCACCTGAGACCTTTTTTTGCACTTTTCTATTGAGAATTTCTCAGAGAATTTTCAAATGAAAAACGACGAACAGTAATGAACCATCTATTGATAAGAAAACAAATTTAGGTTGAAGGGATTAGGATTCAAGCGAATTTGTTTTAAAAATTGGTTTCTTCAAAGACCTTTAGTGATATACAAAAACAACGATAAATACAGTTTTTTTTTTATTTCAGAGGCTGTTTGAGGGGTGGAAAAGACAGGGCATTTGCCTCAGACGCAAAAATTTCAGGGTTACGAAGTTTCAAATCAGTTATCTTTACTGTTATAATCCTTTTGTAATTTTATTTTTATTAAAACTAAAGTAGAGGGTGTCGTTAATAAATAAAAATAATTACTATATCAATAAAATAAAAATAAATTAAAAAATAATCAAATTATAATAATTAAAAATAATTGTTAATAATAAAACAATTAAAAATAAATTTTTTGTTAACAATAAACTGAAAATAATTGTTTTAACAAACGCAAATTTTTTTAGTGTTTGCCCCAAAAATTTTGTGGGAGACAGGAGGAGGGGACGCTAACTAAGATTTTGCCCCGGGTGCAAAAGAGGCCAGAACCGTCACTGTTGCATTTCAAAAAATAAGCAATGCACACAAGGAACAATGTATGAAACGTAATAGCTGATAATCTCAGATCAAATGTTTCTGAGTAACAGTCTCAGAATTTAGATTTTAAAAAGCAGAAAATAAAGTTTTTATCACGATAGATTACTTGTTCATTATTGATTTGAAAAACCCATTATTGGGTTTTTCTATCACATTCTTAAATACATGTGTCTATTCTCTAAATCTTGAAAATTGTTTGTAAATGGACACCCAATCGCCATCTAATAAGCAGGATAATCCTAGTTAACATGTTTTGCACAGGGAGAACCTTTATCTTCACTTCTTTCACTGTTGTATAGTTAAAAAAAAAAAAAAAATCTGAAGGCAGCAGATTTTGATCCTTAGCAGATTTTTTTTTATTCTATTTTATTTTTTTGCACTGATGAACCTTAGTTGAAAGACAAAATGTGATGTTTGAAAAGCTTTATATTTCTATTTTTGGGGAATTTTAGAATGAATCAACATTTCCAAATTATTCTACTTTTAACAAAGCCAATTTTTGGCACAAAGAAATCTTGGATTGTGATAATTTATATTGTGGTAATTGGATTGTGATAATTGTGATACCGCAGCTTGATGAAAGGTTGCGTTTACAGCAAACAAAAAAACAAAACATAAAATCACACAAATTAATTGTATTTTAATAATTTTTATAATTTTTGCTGAGATGTATTTGCAAAACTTAAAACCCGCTGAGGAAATTTTGCCTTCAAATATAAACGTTTTCAAGTCTTATGCGGTATCCAAAATCAAAAGGCATTGATTCAAATTCCTGTGAAGATTTTTCAGACCACTTATTTGACTTGGTCTCTTCGTTCTGTTCCGACTTTAAGCAAATGATTCTAACATAATTTGTTCTTGTGCTGCAACTACTTATTGATGGATCGATGGAAGCTAGTTTAGTGGTAATTATCCCAAATTGATCCCAATTTATAATTTGATAATAATTTGGTAATAATTAATTATAATTTGGTAATAATTTACCAATTATAATTTGGTAATAATTTGATCCCAAATTATAAAAATCAACTAATTCCAAACTGGAACTTTATCCAGCCAAAATTACCAGGTAAAAGACTGTTGGATTGTGATTTAAAATTACCAGACAAAATACTGTTGGATCACGATTTAAAATTACCAGACAAAAACTGTTGGATCACGATTTAAAATTACCAGACAAAAGACTGTTGGATCACGATTTAAAATTACCAGACAAAAGACTGTTGGATCACGATTTAAAATTACCAGATAAAAGACTGTTGGATCATAATTTAAAATTACCACACAAAAGACTGTTGGATCACGATTTAAAATTACCTGACAAAAAACTGTTGAATCAGGATTTAAAATTACCAGACAAAAGACTGTTGGATCACGATTTAAAATTACCTGACAAAAAACTGTTGAATCAGGATTTAAAATTACCAGACATTGATAACCATAAAGCAACGAAGCCGCTCAATATTGGTAATAGACACAAGTATCAAAATCACAACAACATATAAAGCATATACAACAACATTAAAAAAAACAACTATAAAATCGAGTGACATAATTAAGCCCAATTACACGGAAGCATGATTAATATACAGTCTGTAAAAGGGTAAATCAATAGACTGTTGTCAACTAGTAGTAATTGTTTAAGTTCTCATTGCATTTGAAATAAAATAATCACTGAGACATTAAACGTAAATCAAATAAAAAAAGGAGGTGATGTACCACTTACCAGTCTCTACAAATATAGTTTTAATTTTAATAATTAAGATAATTTTGCTTGTACTAAAGTTCAAGAAGTATGTACTGTTTTAAAGTACACTAACTAGGCAGCAATCTATAAAAATAATATCACCATCTAATTTATAATTACCCCAAAGTAGACAATTTTAGTAAGCAATCTACCGGCAGCCCTATTCAACAACAACTAATAATAATAATAACGCCAATAATATAGTAGGTGACAAGTCCATACCCAGGGGAGGAGTACCGGAGTTTGAACCCCCCCTTACTGAATTTTTCTCCAACTCATAAAAACGTAACATAAATGCATGTAAACAAATTTTTATATGTCTTATTGAGGTTTTTTGTGTTACCTTCCTTCCCCCAAACAAAAATCCTGGATACGCCTTTGGTGGTGAGTGAAATGGTAGCTTACTCGTAACAGGTACATAACCTATTTTTAATTACATAAAAAATAGCCATTTTTAAGCCGTGGCGTTAGTTGCGGGGGGGGGGGCGTTCTCCACCTAGATTTTGAATATTTTCTTGTTCGTTATTATTTTTTTGAAAAACTTTTGTTTTCAAATTTTCATTGAAAAATTTGGAAAAATTCTCTAGGATTTTTGAGAAAAAAGAATATTCCTCTCCCCTAATTTTCATGAATCGAGACCACTGATTTTGAGCACGCGATTTTAAAGTTTACACTTCACCAACTCAAAATTTGATGGCGGGAAAAGATGCTCAAGTGGGACACCGGATCTTTTTCCGCCTTTGCTTTTAAATTTATACCCTCGATCGAAATTTTTGGGAATTAAGAATGAAAATATTACGTAAAATAATTATACATCTTTAAGCTCAAACAGGTCACTTTGTCCCTATCCAAAAACGGGACTTTGCAATAAATTTGACCCTTACATAATCTTTGATACACCAGGCCATGGGCTGCTTAAAAATTAGATGGCACTTAGAGTCTCTCTCCGTCGAGTTCCGTAAATTCTTTTAACACAGCGAGAGCGAAATTTAACCGTTCTCGGAGCTGAATATAACAGCTGTTTTGGCGTACGTCGATTAGACGATATGTGGAATACTGTCGTATCGAATTGATATCATGAAAAGAGAAATCACCAATGCAACAGCACAAAAAAAAAAAAAAAAAAAAAGAGACAGAAGGAGAAAAGGAAGACTGTTTTCCTAAATTAGTGATTGATATAGACCAGCACTTGAATGAGGCCTTAACCCTACTCATCCATATAATCACATAGGTCAAACAGCATAGCCAAACACAATCAACTATAAAGAATAATCCATGGACAAGCAGTCATGTCGTCAATAAGTATAAGTCGTCAATTACCAAACAATAGAAAAAATAATAAAGACAAATAATTCAGAGGCAACAACCCAACAAAAGGGCTCATCAGGAGAATACACTGGCCTATAGGGTTTCGCCACTTTAGTTGATGGTGATTGCTAATCGACCATTCCCTGTGTCGCCGTCGTCATTTATATATCTCCCTGTGCCCCCCGGCGTCCCCGTTGTAGTTGTGTCCCTGTGTCCCGGTCGTCATTTATATTCCATGTGTCCCGGTCGTCATTTGTATCCCGGTGTCCCATTCTGTGATTTCTCTTTGAGTGTCCCGGGCGTCATTTATATTTCTTGTGTTCCGGTCGTCATTTGTGTCCCGGTGTCCCAGTCTGTATATACATTCGTTTTTGAATTGGTCTTGTTTTTGTTTTTTTAGTTATACCTCACGATTCTAATGATTGCCCTTGAGCTTTGTTGATGGTGATTGCTAATCGAACATTCCCTGTGTCCCCGTCGTCATTTTTGGTTTTTACTATTTTTTAGTTTTTTTAGTTTTTTTTCTGTTTTCTTTCTAATTTTTTTTGTAGTTTTTACCTTTTTAGTTTTTTTTTTAGTGTTGGTTTTCTCCTTTATTTTTCAGTTTTTTTTCCTTTTTTATTTTTTTTTCTTATTTAGTTTTTTTTAGTTTTTTAGATTTTTTATTAGTTTTTAGGGTTTTTTCTTTTTTTTTGTAGTTTTTACCTTTTTTTTTTAGTTTTATTAGTTTTTTTTTACTTATGTCCTGGTCGTCATTTATACTCCCTGTGTCCCGGTCGTCATTTGTGTCCCGGTGCTTTGTTGATGGTGATTGCTAATCGAACATTCCTTGTGTCCCGGTCGCTTTCTCTTTGAGTGTCCCGGTCGTCATTTATATTCCCTATGTCCCGGTGTGCCGGTCGTCATTTGTGTCCCGATGTCCCGGTCTGTAATTTCGTCAGTCGAAAACATGACGTCAGTCGACACACAAACATGACGTCACTCGACAGACACACACACACACACACAGACAAATTATTTTTATATATATAGATAGATAGCTGTGCCGGTGTCCCGGTCGTCATTTGTGTCCCGATGTCCCGGTCTGTAATTTCGTCAGTCGAAAACATGACGTTAGTCGACACACAAACATGACGTCACTCGACAGAAACATACACACACCGACAACTTATTTATATATATATACTAGCTGTTGGGGTGGCGCTTCGCGCCACCCCAACACCTAGTTGGTGGGGGCGCTTCGCGCCCCCCCCAAGCCCCCCCGCGCGCGTAAGTCGTTACGCGCCATAATAGTTACGCGCCATTGTAGTTGTGTCCCTATGTCCCACCTGTGAATATAGATAGATATATATATATGGTTTTAACTACGTAAAACTTGCGAATATACAACATTCTTTGCTGTCCCATTGTCTTTGCATATAAATAGATTGTCAGGTTTACCGACTCTTGAACATGCAACATATAATGGTCCATGGGAAAACAATCTGTATTCAGATCTATACCTCATGATTCTAATGATTGCCCTTGAGCTTTGTTGATGGTGATTGCTAATCGACCATTCCCTGTCCCGGTGTCCCGGTCGTCATTTACATCCCCCTGTTTCCCCCGGTGTCCCCGTTGTAGTTGTGTCCCTGTGTCCCGGTCGTCATTTATATTCCCTGTGTCCCGGGTCCCGGTCGTCATTTGTATCCCGGTGTCCCGGTCTGTATATACATTCGTTTTTTAGTTTTGTTTTTCTCCTTTATTTTTTTCCTTTTTTTTTCTTTTTTAGCTTATTTAGATTTTTAGATTTTTTAGTTTTTTTTATTAGTTTTTAGTTTTTTTTTCTTTTTAGTTTTTTTGTCCCGGTCGTCATTTATATCCCCCTGTTTCCCCCGGTGTCCCCGTTGTAGTTGTGTCCCTGTGTCCCGGTCGTTATTTATATTCCCTGTGTCCCGGTCGAACTTATGTCCTGGTCGTCATTTATACTCCCTGTGTCCCGGTGCTTTGTTGATTGCTAATCGAACATTCCTTTTGTCCTGGTCGCTTTCTCTTTGAGTGTCGTCATTTATTAGTTTTTTCCTTTTTTTTTTTAGTTTTTTATTGGTTTTTACCTTTATTTTAGCTTATTTTTCAGTTTTTTCCTTTTTTTTATTTTTTTTTATTTTTTATTTTTTTTAGTTTTTTACCTTTTTTTATTTTTTTTAGTTTTTTTAGTTTTTTAGCTTTTTTTATTAGTTTTTAGTTTTTTTTTGTAGTTTTTGCCTTTTTTTAGTTTTTTCAGTTTTTTTTTTAGTTTTTTATTGGTTTTTACCTTTATAGTTTTTTTAGTTTTTTAGCTTTTTTATTTTTTTTATTAGTTTTTAGTTTTTTTTTGTAGTTTTTGCCTTTTTTTAGTTTTTTCAGTTTTGACGTCACCTGATCCAGTTTTTCAGGTGACGTCACCTGACACATCCATCCATCCATCCACAGACAACTTATTTTTATATATATAGATAGATATATCTATATATATAAAAATAAGTTGTCTGTCTGTCTGTGGATCTTTGGATCTGTGGATCAGGTGACGTCATGTTTCGGCTGACGTCATGAAATTAGTTGCCGTCATTTTTGCTTTGAAGGTGACGTCATTCAAGTTATATAAGACATATGTTCGCATAGAAATCTATTAATGTTTAAGTTTACAATGACTGATGAAGATGCTCAAAGAGTCTATGCCAAAAAACTTGCTGCTGATAGAGAAAGTCAGAAAATAAAGCGTGCCGAGGAACTACCAGAGCAACGCGAAAGCAGACTTGCTGCTAAAAGAGAAAGTGAAAAAAGAAGGCGTGCCGAGGAATCAAAAGACCAGCAGGGAAACAGGCTTGAGGCTGATAGAGAAAGAAAGAACAGAAAGCATGCCGAGGAACTACCAGAGCAACGCAGAAGCAGACTTGTTGCTAAAAGAGAAAGTGAAAAAAGAAGGCGTACCGAGGAATCAAAAGACCAGCAGGGAAACAGGCTTGAGGCTGATAGAGAAAGAAAGAACAGAAAGCATGCCGAGGAACTACCAGAGCAACGCAGAAGCAGACTTGCTGCTAAAAGAGAATGTGAAAAAAGAAGGCGTGCCGAGGAATTACAAGAACAGCAAGAAATCAGGCTTGCTGCTGATAGAGAAAGTAAGAAAAGAAAGCGTGCCGAGGAATCACAAGAACAGCAAGAAATCAGGCTTGCTGCTGATAGAGAAAGTAAGAAAAGAAAGCGTGCCGAGGAATTACAAGAACAGCAAGAAATCAGGCTTGCTGCTGATAGAGAAAGTAAGAAAAGAAAGCGTGCCGAGGAATCAGAGCAATCTGAAAGTTATCGCCTGGCATTCAGGTACAACCCAGTCGATGATTATAGCTTGAGTAGATGTGTTCAAATCGGGACAATGTCTAAAATTTGTCCCTATTGCAAGGCCTTGAAATTCAATGGTGAAACAATGGGAATGTGTTGCGCCTCAGGAAAAGTTAAACTTCCTCTATTGGCTGCACCACCAGAGCCATTGAAGACTTTCCTTACTGGAACTACGTCAGAATCTAAGCGTTTTTTGTCAAAAATCAGACAATACAACTCATGTTTCCAAATGACGTCGTTTGGAGCCCAAATCGAAAATCCAGATCAATTTATGTCTACTTTCAAAGTAAAAGGGCAAATTTATCATAAAGCAGGGTCCCTTCTACCATTCTCAGGCGAGAATCATAAATTTTTACAATTGTACTTCATCAGTGATAGAAATTCTGAATTGAATGCACGTTGTGAAATTTCTCCCAACGTTGAAAGGACAATCGTTTCCCAATTGCAACATCTTTTCCACGAAAATAATAATTTAGTGCGTCTGTTCAAAACAGCCATCGATTTGATGCCTACTGATACTCATAAAATTGTTATTTCCGCTGACAAAACGCCTCCTGGCCAACATGTGCGTAGATACAATGCTCCGACTATCGACGAAGTGGCAATCGTTATGGTCGGTGATCAGTTTTTACCTCGAGATATTATTCTTCATAAGCAAAACGCTCAGTTAATAAGAATTGCTGAAACTCATCGATGCTACGATGCCCTACAATATCCTATCATTTTTTGGGATGGAGCCGACGCGCCCCCCCAAGCCCCCCCGCGCGCGTAAGTCGTTACGTGCCATATTAGTTACGCGCCATTGTAGTTGTGTCCCTGTGTCCCACCTGTGAATATAGATAGATTTATATATGTGTTTCAAACTACGTAAAAATTGCGAATATACAACATTCTTGGCTTTCCCATTGTCTGTCCATATACAAAGCCGTATGTACTAATAATGACGTCATATGCAAACGCTCTTTTTACAAACAAACAAACATGCATACACACAACTCGTTTTTATATAGATAGATAGATAGATAGATACAATACAAATTAACTACGTAAAACTTGTGAATATACAACAGTCTTCGCTGTCCCATTGTCTGTGCGTATAAATAGATTGTCAGGTTTACCGACCCTCAAAGATGCAACATACAATTGTACATTGGTAAAGAAATCTGTATTAAGATCTATACCGCATTTTTATAGTGATTGCCCTTGAGCTTTGTTGATGGTGGTTGCAAATGCTAATCGAATTGGGAATTGCAATCTTTTAAACTGAAAAAGCAGATCCGTTGGAATCATGGGAATGCGAGGAATAAGAACAGCCTCACCCTCATAAGGCCCTGTCAAGATTGTGGCCTCTATTAGGTTTTCCATTGTTTTTTTTACGGCAAGTCGCGTGCCATTGCAAAGCTTTGGTGGGTTGATATTTCTTAAAAGTATTATTGGTACGCCTATTTTTAGTTGTAGCACGTGTGGTGGAAACCCTGAAGGATCTATGGAATTTAAAAATTCAGATGGATAATTAACCGCTTCATTTGGTTCCAAAATACAAATTAACTGCGTAAAACTTGCGAATATACAACATTCTTCGCTATCCGATTGTCGCTGCATATAAATAGATTGTCAGGTTTACCGACCCTCGAACATGCAACATACAATTGTCCATGGGAAAAACAATCAGTATTAAGATCTATACCACATTTTTCTAATGATTGACCTTGAGCTTTGTTAATGGTGATTGCAAATGCTAATCGAATTGGGAATTGCAATCTTTTAAATTGAAAAGGCAGATCGTTGGAATCATGGGAATGCGAGGAATAAGAACAGCCTCACCCTCAAAAGGCCCTGTCAAGATTGTGGCCTCTATTAGGTTTTCCATTGTTTTTTTTACGGCAAGTCGAGTGCCATTGCAAAGCTTTGGTGGGTTTATATTTCTTAAAAGTATTATTGGTACGCCTATTTTTAGTTGTAGCACGTGTGGTGGAAACCCTGAAAGATCTATGGAATTTAAAAATTCAGATGGATAATTAACCGCTTCATTTGGTTCCAAAACTGTGTCGACTGACTTGTAAAGGACTGCCTGGTCTCGAATCTTGGTCAAAACAATATTGTTGATTTCGTGAACGTCTATATTTTTGGGTGCGAGAATCGCTCTTTCACTTAGCCATTTATCATTTTTATAATTTTTTAGAATATTCGGAAATACTTTTTCAATCAATTCATTTTTGGATACGTCCTGAAAATGAGTCTACTGGGAGCTTTCCGTTTCCCATTGCCAGCAATTGATCTGAAAATGTTTGACCAGAGTCATCGTTTTGCAATCGGACACGCATATTTGTAGTTAATTTTAATGTTTTTACGTGTGCCCATAAATTAGAATTTTTCAGGCAAGCATTCATTTCGTCTGCAGGAGTTGATCTAGGTATTATAGGTAATGTTTGCCTGAAATCTCCCGCAAGCAATATTAAGGTGCTGCCAAAGGGTTTCGACTTCCCTCGCAAATCTTTCAAGCATTGATCCAGAGCCTCGAGCGATTTTTTGTGTGCCATTGTGCACTAATCCCAAATAATAAGTTTGCATTGCTGCAATACTTTACCCATCCCAGATGATTTGGAAATATTGCACATGGGAGTTTCTGTAGAATGCAAGTTCAGAGGCAATTTCAAAGCGGAATGAGCAGTTCTTCCACCAGGCAGCAATGTTGCGGCTATTCCGGACGACGCAATTGCCAATGCGATATCATTTTTTGATCGAATTGATGCCAGAATCAGTTTTATCACAAACGTTTTACCAGTACCTCCTGGCGCATCCAAAAAGAAAATTGCTCCAACGTTGTTATCGACACAATGCATTATCGTATCATAAATGTCTTTTTGTTCCGACGTTAACTTGGAAATGTTATTTTGTACATACGACAATAGATCACTCGTACTGTAACTTTGTTCACGATCCAATTCTACACATGTCGAAACAGCAGCGATACGGTTAGGTGAAGGCATTCCCAAATTCTGAAGAGGTTTGTTTGCCATACTTACGCACAAATCTTCTATAACAACTAAAGTGTAGTTATAAATTTCTGATGTAAAATCAAAAGTCATATCTGACGTCTCTAACTGTTTTCGATGGAGTATATCTTCGGACATTTTTGACTTATATTTTTCCCATAACTCTGTAGGAGCTGATGGAGAGCAAGTTGTTAAAATGATGCCAAACAATGCACGAATTTGACTTGGAGTTGACGTTTCACACGCGTCATTGATGCAGTTATCCCAGTGTTGGTCATTCTCCAATAAATTCAGAGCTTGGCATGCACTACGGTAAGTGTCATGTATAGTACCATTTACAGTCCTCAAATACTCAAAGGATGTCGGACCGGGTACATTCACCAAAAGCAGGCGTAGAAAGAAGCATTCATGTTGATTGGGGTGAAGGGTGTAGAGTCTTCCTATCGTGGTATCTTTGAAGATGGTAGGTTGGCCGTCGACTGACTTACCCTGTTTTCGACGTTCAAATACTTTATTTTTAGTATTCCACGTGTAATACGAAGGCACTTCAGTATACAGCAGTTTTTTTGCAAAAGAATCATTTTTGTAAAGCGAAAAAAAAGCTGTTAATGTTGTATCCGGTGGATTCAGGACTCTTTGTTGCACGTTGGTTTCCGTGAAATAAACACGTTGACCATTCTGTAAATGTACCGCTAAGTGAACAACAGCTGGACTACGTTCATGTATCGGAAATGGAAGAATTCGCCAAACAGCTTCATTACTGTTTATGTATCTTCCAGCCTGATATTCTACGATTTCATCGAAATCTTTGATTTCGGGCTGCAAGCCAAAAACTGCCATGTCACTGCCTTTGTTGACGTATTTACACATGTATTTGATTGCCTTTACGGAGTTACAGTATTCAACGTTTATGTGTGCATTAAATGTTTTTGATAATAATGGGGAATATGGAACAACCCACTGGTTATCTACTTCGATGGTGTTACCGTTACGCTTCTTTATTATTGCTGTTTTACCACCATCTTCAGTAGATCTTCTTCTATATTGTGGGTAACCATCATTGCCAGTAATTGTTTTGGGTACTAAAAGTCGAGGATATTGCTTTGTGCACCTTCCTTTGGCCATGCATGGTGAATTTTCGTTCAGTGCACCGCAAGGTCCATGTATCATATTTTTTACAATAATATCATGTAACCCCTTATCGACATTTTTATCAGGTATTTCAGCGGAAATCACATCATCAATTTCGTTCAAAGTAATTTTTTTATGTAGCCAGATTAGCATATGTGCGTGTGGCAAACCTCGTTTTTGCCATTCCACTGAGTACATCCAGCATCGCACTGACCCAAACACTTCATGTTTTACAAGGTAGTTTATCAGTGATTTCAACTTTTGCCGGAAGACACGTGCCGTAATGTCATGCCTATGAACCGCCGATTGTCCTTGAAGTAAAAGCTGCAGTATCTCGTCCCAAGATTGATTACATGTAAATGTAATAAATAAATCTGGACGACCATAGAGACGAACATACGCAATAGCATCTTGAGCATATTCATGCATATGACGGGCACTGCCAGCATATGACGAAGGTAAAATTGTTAATCTTCCAACGTTTGTGGTATTACCGTCATTTATAACTGCATCTCGCAAATGAATGTATTGTTCAGAGCGGAGCTTGGTCTGATTCAGGCGGATATATAGCAAACGTCCTGATTCAATTTTAGCATACATATCCACGACGAATTGGTAAAACAATTCACGGCATTTTAAAATATAATTTTCTTCATCCTGCCGAATCATTAGTCTATAGGAATAATAATGCATTGCACTGCATTTCTTATTCATTTCTTTGTTAGTGGCTGGATTCATCAATTTAATATTAAAGTGATAGCCGTCGGCTCCATCCCAAAAAATAATAGGATATTTTAGGGCATCGAAGCATCGATGAGTTTCAGCAATTCTTAACAACTGAGCGTTTCGCTTATGAAGAATAATATCTCGAGGTAAAAACTGATCACCGACCATAACGATTGCCACTTTGTCGATAGTCGGAGCATTGTATCTACGCACATGTTGGCCAGGAGGCGTTTTGTCAGTGGAAATAACAATTTTATGAGTATCAGTAGGCATCAAATCGATGGCTGTTTTGAACAGACGCACTAAATTATTATTTTCGTGGAAAAGATGTTGCAATTGGGAAACGATTGTCCTTTCAACGTTGGGAGAAATTTCACAACGTGCATTCAATTCAGAATTTCTATCACTGATGAAGTACAATTGTAAAAATTTATGATTCTCGCCTGAGAATGGTAGAAGGGACCCTGCTTTATGATAAATTTGCCCTTTTACTTTGAAAGTAGACATAAATTGATCTGGATTTTCGATTTGGGCTCCAAACGACGTCATTTGGAAACATGAGTTGTATTGTCTGATTTTTGACAAAAAACGCTTAGATTCTGACGTAGTTCCAGTAAGGAAAGTCTTCAATGGCTCTGGTGGTGCAGCCAATAGAGGAAGTTTAACTTTTCCTGAGGCGCAACACATTCCCATTGTTTCACCATTGAATTTCAAGGCCTTGCAATAGGGACAAATTTTAGACATTGTCCCGATTTGAACACATCTACTCAAGCTATAATCATCGACTGGGTTGTACCTGAATGCCAGGTGATAACTTTCAGATTGCTCTGATTCCTCGGCACGCTTTCTTTTCTTACTTTCTCTATCAGCAGCAAGCCTGATTTCTTGCTGTTCTTGTAATTACTCGGCACGCTTTCTTTTCTTACTTTCTCTATCAGCAGCAAGCCTGATTTCTTGCTGTTCTTGTAATTCCTCGGCACGCCTTCTTTTTTCACATTCTCTTTTAGCAGCAATTCTGCTTCTGCGTTGCTCTGGTAGTTCCTCGGCATGCTTTCTGTTCTTTCTTTCTCTATCAGCCTCAAGCCTGTTTCCCTGCTGGTCTTTTGATTCCTCGGCACGCCTTCTTTTTTCACTTTCTCTTTTAGCAGCAAGTCTGCTTCTGCGTTGCTCTGGTAGTTCCTCGGCATGCTTTCTGTTCTTTCTTTCTCTATCAGCCTCAAGCCTGTTTCCCTGCTGGTCTTTTGATTCCTCGGCACGCCTTCTTTTTTCACTTTCTCTTTTAGCAGCAAGTCTGCTTTCGCGTTGCTCTGGTAGTTCCTCGGCACGCTTTCTTTTCTGACTTTCTCTATCAGCAGCAAGTGTTTTGGCATAGACCTTCCGTTCAAAAATCAACGGATCTCGGTCGATAGCTCCTAGATAATAATAGTTTATTTAGAGTTGTTTATTAGATATATTATTTTTCTTTTTTTCTGTAACCTCTTCTCTAATTTCAGTCTTTTTTTTTCAATCTTAACCTTACATTGATTGGAGGTTAACGACTCGTTTTTGGCAAAATATCTGCACACTTGTGCTTGATTTTTAGTCCAGCCTGAACTGGCTCTTAAATCCTTCCTTAGCTGTTTTGTAATCCAGAAAAAAAGTTTAATAATTCGGAATGATATTTAACAGGATGGATTATATATTGTTATTCGGTGGAATGAAGCTAATAGAAAATCGTTAGGTGTCCTGGTTGGTGGCCTCGACTATTCACAAGGGACTCCTGAGTTCAACTCCCGCGCCAGCAACGATTTTTGTAGATTTTATCTTTACTTACTAGAAGGAAAAATTTAAGAACAAAAGAATCCGCCGACCATCTGTGGATTGATGTTTGTGGTAAAATTTTAGCTCCTTCAGAGCTCAAATTGATTGTAGAGTTGAATTGATAAAAAGATAAACATCGAAGAAACACAAAAAAGAAGAGAAGATGATTTTTAGAGAAGATGATTATTAAATCAGTCTAAAACCAGGTTGTTTATGAATGCAAAAATCCAATCCAGATTGGATACAGGGAAGTAATACCTAAAATGATTATGTAGACAAGATACTACACTGGTTGCATTGATGAAAGGTAGGGTCTTTCCCTAAAGCAGACCCAGAATCTTTATAAGTTTTTGAGTTTTTTTTATGTATTTGTGAAAATTTCAGTGTTTGAGCTTGAAATTTATTCCATCAATTTCAAGGGGAGAAGATTTACCGAATACTCAAAGGAGTAAATAAAACTCGAAACAATTTTTTCTTTAAAATCGCTCTTATCTCAAATAAACTAAAACGCATTAAAAAAAACTTCCTGCTGCCCGGAAAAATTGAAATGCTTTAAGAACAAACATTATAGCGTAGAAAAGACAAGAAGAAAATTGTCCATTTATAGTTAAAAATATGTGTTATTATAGCCTTACACTTTTATTTTTGGCTATAAAATTTTTTATTTCCTTTAATGCTGCAGGATTTTTTTTTTACTTTTTAGCGTATTTAGAAACAGAGGCGTTTTTTAATTTTTTTTTTAATATTTGATCAAGAGCAAATTAAAAACTATGTTTTTTCTTACGAAAGAAACAACATGTTCAGATCTTGTAACCCCCCTCGGCTGGCGTCCTCATATCCAGAATATAGATTTTCTTCCTTTTCCTCCTCCCCGAAGTTCGGTCAAGGTTATTTCGTCTATCAGATGCCTTGATAACATAAACTTAGCACCCACTCTCCTGACTGATGACGGATTGATCTCGGTTTTCCAAAAGGCCCAAATGAGAAACTATATATACAATGTATATGTGTATATATATATGTATATATATATATATATGTATATATATATGTATATATATGTGTGTGTATATATATATATATTCGTTATATTTACCCTATAATAGCATGCATTTAAAGGCAGTCAGCTTTGCTTGAGTATGTGATTTATCAACTTTACATTACAGTCAGACAAGCTTGCATCCAATATATATATATGTGTATATGTATATATATATATATATATATATATATATATATATATATATATATATATATATATATACGTATATATATATATATATAAAAAGTTCCCTTTCCTATATTGGACTGTAAAATTTCATAAGAATCCCCCTAAACCACGGTTTATTGCTGGAGCAGCTAAATGTCCAACCCGTATTGCTGCTACTGACCTCTCTTTAATTTTAAAGGAAATTGTAAATAAACTTAAAACCTATTGTTCTGGTATTAAAAAATTTTCGAATTTTAATCCATATTGGAGTGTTAATAATTCACTGCAGGTGATAGATTCTTTAACAATGGTTTCAGCTAAAAGAATTGAGTCTTTCGATTTTGCGACAATGTATACTAATTTATCACTCAATTTAGTGTTAGATAATTTAAAAACTGTTATAAGGAAATCTTTCCTCTTATCTAGTAAAAGGTTCTTAAAAATAGACAGTTATAATAAAAAAGCCATATGGACAAACTGCTTTAATACTACAGTTAACTTGAGATGTTACAGCTTGGATATGATTTTTGAGTTATTGGAATTTGTTTTATACAATACTTATATAAAATTTGGGGGTGATTTGTACAAGCAAATTATGGGAATTCCCATGGGGGGGAATGCCAGCCCATTTATAGCTGACTTGTTTTTAAGTCAACTAGAATATAAATATATGATGGATAAGAATAATCCAATTAATTTAAAACATGCTTTGTCAAATAATAAAAGATATTTAGATGATATTTTGGTCTTAAATTGTAAGGATTTCATTGATATTTCTAAAAATATATATCCATCAGAGCTTATTCTTGAGCCTAGTCATGGCGCTGGTCATGAAGATCATTTCTTAGATTTAAATATTAATATTTGTGATAATAATAAATTAAGTTTTAAAATGTATAATAAAATGGATGATTTTGATTTTGAAGTGATTAGTTTCCCATTCCCTGAAAGTAATATACACTCAAATATCACATATTCAGCGTTTTTCTCACAGTTACTTCGTTATGCAAGGATTTGTAGTAATTATATTGATTTTAAAAATAGATGTAAAATCTTAAGCCAAAAATTGATATCAAGAGGTTTTTCTGCAAATAAATTAACTTGGCAATTTAAAAAATTTAGTTTTCATTATAACGAACTTTTAAATAAATATCAAAAGAATTATCTAGAAATACTTAAAGAAATTTTTGACTAATTTCGGAGGTTCGAGAAATGTTGTCACAGCGCCATTTATTTTGAATTGTGTTTCTATTTGAGCGGAATTTTTAAAAAATTAGCCACATGGTAAAGATGAATTATATAATTGTTTAGTTCATTCAGGTTTTTTGCAATGTGTTAATATTTGTGATTTGGTAAAATTTATAATATTTAGTTTACCTATTGTTGCTAAAGGGAGGGATATATTAACAGGATAAGCTTGTTTTGGTTTTACTTGGTTGTTTTACATTTGCTGTTTTTTTCATAGACATGTATTTTGGGGGTGATACCTGACGCGGGGATGCCATGGATATTCTGTGGTAGCCACAACACTGTGCTGGGTAGAGAATTTAGAGTGGCGAAACCCTATATAGGCCAGTGTATTCTCCTGATGAGCCCTTATGTTGGGTGTTGCCTCTGAATTATTTGTCTATATTATTTTTTCTATGGTTTGGTAAATGACGACTTATACTTATTGACGACATGACTGCCTGTCCATGGATTATTCTTTATTGTTGATTGTGTGTGGCTATGCTGTTTGACCTATGTGATTGTATGGATGAGTAGGGTTAAGGCCTCATTCAAGTGCTGGTCTATATTAATCACTAATTTAGGAAAACAGTCTTCCTTTTCTCCTTCTGTCTCCTTTTTTTTTTTTTTTTTTTTTTTTTTGTGTGTTTGTGCTGTAGCATTGGTGATTTCTCTTTTCATGATATATATATATATATTTATATATATATATATAATCTATCTTTATAAGTGAGCAATATTTGTATGCATATATGTGTATTTATGTTTCTCGAAACGGCTCTATGTTTTTGCGGGAAAATCGGTATCTTGAGATTTTCTCGCATAAAAAAAACGATCTAGATAGGTCAGAAGTCTGAGAAAATTCGTTAAGAGCCTTAATTTTGGAAAAAAGATTCATGTCGGTGACGTCATTTTCCTATGCATCATTGCAGTACTGCAATGACGTTGTTTATCACTTGTCATTTATGTTCAAGTATAATAATAATAACTTACGTTTATGTTTCTCAGTCATTTTTCAGTTTAGGTCTGATTGCCACAATCATAATACTCAAAGAAGCAAGGCGCGTCTGCTCCAATTGCCAGGACTACAAGGTTTAAGCTCTCCTTTATCTATTGAAGAATAATATAATGGATAGTATTCATAATACAGTTAATGTCATAAAAAGGTTTAAGAATTTATAGACAAAGTTAATAAAAAAAATATTCTATAAAATAAAAAAATAAATTTTATATTCTATAAAATAAAAAAAATATTAATAATTTTTTATTTCTTAAAGTCAACAAGAGCTAAGAGCTCATATGGCACTTGTGACGGGGCCAAAAGAGCTAAGAGCCAAGACCTCATATGGTATGAGCTCTGACAAAATTCTATGAATCAATAGATTTATTTAAAAGGAAAATCAGAGACTTAATGCCGGTCGGGATTTAAAATAAGAGCTCTGAGTCACGATATCCTTCTAAATACCAAAATTCATTAAGAATCGATCACCCACTCGTAAGTTATAAATACCTCATTTTTTCAAATTTTTTCTCTCCCTTTAGCCCCCCAGATGGTCGAATCTTGGAAAAAAACTTTATAAAGTCAATTTGTGCAGCTCCCTGACACGCCGACCAATTTTCATCGTCCTAGCACGTCCAGAAGCACCAAACTCGCCAAAGCGCTGAGCCCCTCCCCCAAACTCCCCCAAAGACAGCGAATCCAGTACGGTTACATCATTCACGTATCTATGATATTTGCTTATTCTATCCACCAAGCTTCATCCCAATTCCTCCACTCTCAGCGTTTTTCAAAATTTCCGATATCCCTTCCAACTCCCCCCAATGTTAACAGATCTGGTCAGGATTTGAAATAAGAGCTCAATTTTGTACCTCAATTTTTCTAATTTTTCCAAATTAACACCCGCCAGCTCCTCCATAGAGAACTGATCCGTTCCAATTATGTCAATCACGTATCTAGAACTTGTGCTTAATCTTCCCATCAAGATTGATCCCGATATCTCCACACTAAGCGTTTTCCAAGATTTCTGTTTCTCTCCTCTAACCCCCTATGTCTTCGGATCCAATTCGAGTCAAAAATCGAGCATCTGAAACATATGATCCTTCGATATATCAAGTTTCATTAAGATCCGATCACTTATTCGTAAGATAAAAATACCCCAATTTTCGTTTTTTCCAAGAATTCCGGTTTCCCCCTCCAACTCCCCCTAATGTCACAGGATCAGCTCGGGATTTAAAATAAGAGCTTTAAAGCACAAGATCCTTCTAAATATCAAATTTCATAAAGATCTGATCACCCGTTCCTAAGTTACAAATACCTTATTTTTCCGAATTACCCCCCCCCCAACTCCACCAAATAGAGCGGATCCGGTCCAGTTATGTCAGTCATGTATCTTAGACTTGTTTTATTCTTCCCATCCAGTTTTATCCTGATCTCTCCTCTTTAAGTATTTTCTAAGATTTACCCCCCCCCCCCCAAATGACACTGAATCCGATTGATATTAAAAACAAGAGATCTGAGTTACGAGGTCCTTCTAAATATGGAGTTTCATGAAGATCCGATCACTCTTTCGTACGATAAAAATACGTCATTTTTTCTAATTTTTCAGAATTAATCCCCCCCCCAATTCCTCCAAATAAAGCGGATTCGTTCCAATTATTTCAATCACGTATCTAAGAATTCTGATTATTTATCCTACCAAGTTTCATCCCGATCCCTCCACTCTAAGCGTTTTCCATAATTTTAGGTCTCCCCCCCTCCAGCCTCCCCCAATGTCACCAGATCTGGTCAGGATTTAACATAAGAGCTTTGACCCATGATATCCTTCTAAATAATAAATTTCATTGAGATCCGATCACCCGTTTGTAAGTTAGAAATGCCTCATTTTTACTAATTTTTCAGAATTAGCCCTCCACCCCCCAACTACCCCAAAGAGAGCGGATCCGTTCTGGTGATGTCAATCATGTATCTAGAATTTGTGCTTATTTTTCCCACCATGTTTCATCCCGATCCTTCCGCTCTAAGTGTTTTCCAAGATTTTAGGTTTCTCCCTCCCAACTCCCTCCCCCAATATCACCAGATCGGGTCGGGATTTAAAATAACAGCTCTGAGACACAATATCCTTCCAAACATCAAATTTCATTAAGATCTGATCAACCGTTCGTATGTTAAAAATACTTCATTTTTTCTATTTTTTCCGAATTAACCGCCCCCCACTCCCCCCCCAGGGTTCAAATCGGGAAAACGACTATTTTTGATTTAATTTGGTCCGGTCACTGATACGCCTGTCAAATTTCGTCGTCCTAGCTTACCTGAAAGTGCCTAAAGTAGCGAAACCGGGACCGACAGACAGACCGACAGAATTTGCGATTGCTACATTTTGCTTGGCTAATACCAAGTGCCATAAAAACTGAAAAAATCTAAAATATATTTTGTTTTCAGTAAAGTGGAAGTTACGCTCTGGTTTTGAGAAGGCAGGGGGGTTGTCAGCCTCACTAATGCTAATGTTTGCTCGTTTTGAGTTTGACTCGATTATTTATTGTAATTTCTGTTCAATGATGCACTTATTTCTGAATCATAGCTGGATTCCAAGAAAATATTTACAAAACCAGAAAATGTATACACGGATACGCTTTTTATTCCTTTTACTTAAAATCTTTAAAAATGGAAGGATGAAAAAAAATGAGGTGCAAACTTTGAATTATAAATTTTAGGCAGTATTGGTTTATCAAAAAGACCTTTCACTCTCGCTACCAGGCGATGTATTTTTCCAATACAGATGATAACACCAACTCCTGCGTAGCTATAACTGTCGGGCCGAACGGCTACCCAAGGTAATTAATGAATTCTGTGTTAAGAATTTATTAAATACATAATTGAAAAATGCTGGAAATCATTATTATTATGATAACATGTTGTGCTAACGAATCACGACGGCATCCCAGATTATCAGATTACCAACTTTAATTATGACGTCATCTCGGGATTAGTTAATTATGACACAAGAGTGGATTAGTATTAGAGCCTAATTTTAACGTCATCTAACTGACATCTAAAAATGATGTCAAATCTGGAATAAAACTGCTCGCCTAAAGGGAATCATATTAGTGTGAATTGAAGATTGATTGGAAGATAGAAATGAAGGGAGATAGAAATGATTCAACTTGTTACTTAGTGGCACCAGATGGTGAAATTTTGTGCACCCTTGTTCGCAAAAATCCTGACTGGTACCTTAGTAAAGACCTTGCAGAACAGGTGAAGGAAGACCCTTTTACGATTCGACTGAAGTCAGAACCAAATTGACGACCTGTTCGAGTATGTGATAAATACTATCAGACACCTCAAAAAATCCGCTGTGTCGTATGTGGTCAAACAGAATCCTGCGTGAGAAAAAATATTGTCCCGAAAGAATATCGTATTGTCCCGAAAGGATCGTCTCACGACGTTCTTCTGTTATGTGTCACATGTCATAAAATCAGTAATAATTGCGATCAGGAGCTTCGTAAACGACTAGCTCAGGAATGTAGAGCTCCAATTGGGGCCATAGACAAGGTCAAAGCAACCAATCCTTTGTTGAAGAAAGTTGTATCAGCGGCAAAAGCCATCAAATCCGCTAAAGATAAAATTCCATTCGACAGGCTTGCTGAACTTGAAGCGATAATTACTGAGTATTACAATGTCAGTTTGTTGACTAGCGAAGTACTTGAAGAAGCTTTAAAGATTGGAACACAATCGGTTAACAAAGAACCGCATGGCCGTAAAGTTGTAAGCTGCTACGTACAGAAACCTGAGGGTTTATTAAGCCTGGAAATACTCTGGAGAAAGCATTTTATTGATTCAATGAAACCGAAGTTTCTACCACCACACTGGCCTTTTAGACCACAATAAAGAGAGGCTAGACAATAGGATGGCTCAAAATCGAGTTGATCCTGAAGATTACGTGAAATCAAGCTGTCGGTAGGGGTCAGGCAGTTTAATTTTCTTTTTTGTTTGGAAGATTATGACTATTTAGTGACTATAATGAGAAACAAGTTTTCAATTTCTCAAATTTGAATTTTCCATCTGATGCGTCAGTTCATTCAATACTTTCCTCGAGTTAACATCTCAGTATCGGAGAGCGCGCATTTTGACTTATTTTATGCTAATCTTGTGAACACCTGTGACGGACTTACCTTGTGATGGTGACATGGATTAGACCTTGTGCCATATTTGGGCTCAAATCTTACCATCGTAAGGAAATTTTACTGTCCTGTGGTGGCGCAGTGGATTTGACCTTAGCTTGGTAATACGGGACCCAGAGATCGAATCACGCTGCAGGAATGCACTGCAGGGCCGACGTAGGGACCTTAGTAGTCAAGAAGCGTCGTTAATTCTTAAATAAAATAAAATAAAAATAAATGAACACCGGTGAATAGTTATTATGACCAAGAAAAAGAGACGTAATGATATGGAATCCACACGATTATCTATGCAAGATTCAACAGCCCAAGGGACAATACGTGATTTGATTGATACGCTGACCAGTTCAGTCCATCACATTTTAGAAACAGTTAGAGCAACGCTGGAAGAGATACAAAGTTTGAGATCTGAATTATCCGAAATCTGTTCAGACATTAGTGGTCTAACCTCCAAAGTGAATGATATTGACATCATAACTGCGACCCACTCGGATACAAGAATAAAGATTCAGGCAGAATGAAAAGATATACGAAAGAAAGAAACCCATGGATCAGGCCCTCTCACTGATAAGGTCCTCATATTGGAGAATTTGGAAAAGAAAGACAACATTATTTCTTGGAATTTAAAGGCTGCCTCAGTGCCGGAGGCCTCGACGAAAATGGAACATTTGCTGGAAAACTTCTTACAACTAAAAATTAATTTTGAAGTTAAAGAAGCACATGATAAATTTGTGAAAATACGACTCATGAACTCAGATGACCAATTCTCGGTACTTCAAGCGAATAAATAATTACGTGACCAGCTTTGGAAAAAAGACCTTGATAAAGCGACAAAATTTGATTACAATGGAGTTTTCTTCAGTGATGATGTTAGTAAAACCTGCAGGGAGATTCGCGCTACGCTGAATCAAAAAAAGAAAGAAATAAAGGATAAAGGTTTTGTTGCATGGATCCCACCCACATTATGCTACATAGACCAAGACGGGGTGAAACAAAAAAAAAGTTGTATAACATCCCACCAGTCGAATAAATTGTGTTATTTTTCTTATTTGTTTTTTTTGTCATTTTTAGTGATTTGTTAGGATTTGTTCATAATAGTCATTATATAAATGCGCAAATATGTGTTGGTGTGCACACATTGGTGCCAAAATGTGCGTGTTCTCTGTTGAATGAGAAAGAATGAACATACTTCCACCGAAACGAAATGGAATTCTCCGACGTATGCGGTTGTTATATGTGCTTAGATTAGTTTTCTTTTTTGAGTCTTTCGTTAAATTGTTGATTAACTGGAGTGAGGCTTTTTTGTTGATTTATGATGTTGAGTTTACATAATTTACCTGATCTTGCAAGCAGAACTAAACAGTTAAGGAAAATCCTTTTAATATACTGGAATGCATGAGGGATGTGAAGGATGATGAAGCAAAAATTTTGGAAGATAGCCCCAAAAACAAATATTCATTTATGGATGGTTCTATCCCCACATGCAGTAATGTACGTTTTTCTTGTTTTAACTGCAGAGGTTTACTTAGTAGCATTGAGCTCATAAACGACATAATTAACAAAAATAAAATTGAAGCTTTAGCGGTAAACGAAACTTTCTTAAATGATAGGAATAATAACGATGTAATGTTTTCTGATTATGATTTTGTTGATGATAGTAGAAAACACCATCAGCGTGGTGGATTGGGATTTATCATAAGAAAAGAGTTAAAATCGAAAATAAGACGAGACCTAATGATTTGGAATATAGAAATGATTTTTGAAACGTGTATTCCTGAATGTGAAGTTAATAAAAAATCAACAATTATGATATCTTTATATCTCCCACCTTCCGGAAAATAGATCAACTTTTGATGCAATTTGAAATTCTATTAAATAAAATATCACAAATGAATAAGCAAATATTTATTTTTGGTGATTTCAATCTAGACCTAATGAAAATTGAAGCAAAGCAAAATGATTCGAAGATAAGAGAATTTTTAGAATTAATGCTTTGTCAAGGACTGCTCCCATCATGTCTGATTCCAACTTGAATAAATGATAATGGAGCAACATTAATTGATAATATTTTTTTTAATAGTACTTGTTTTTCAACTGTTGTCATATTAAACGATATTTTAGATCACGGTGTGATAATTTCTGAATTTAATTTGGCCATATCTAAAAAAAAATAAACGTAATGAATAAACAGGTCGTATAATTGTTTAATTATTTAGCTAGGAGATATAGATTGGATGAAAGTAGTCAGTACTGAGGATGCAAATAAGGCGTTGGAAATGTTTTATATATCATTTAATGATGTTTATAATGATATATGTCCGAAAGTTAAAAGGAAAACACCCAAGTCAATGTCACAAAAACCATGGATATCCCCGAGACTGTTAAAATGTATTAATGAAAAAAATAGACTATACAAAATTAAATACAACTATCCGTCAGATGAAAACATCCAGAAATTCAAATTTTACAAAAATACTCTGACTAGAACTTTGAGAGAAAGTGAAAGAAATTATTATGAGAAGGAAATATCTTCCGCTGCTTCCCAGCAGAAAATGTGGAAAATCTTGCGTGATAAATTAAATGAAAATAAACCAAGAGCAATACCGACTTTTCTTAGTAATGAAAATGACAATACTGAATCAACTGAAAAAAAGGATATCGCGGAATTATTTGCTAAAAATTTCAGTAACATTGGTGAAGAATTGGTTAGAGATCTTTTGGATGAGTCATCAGATTATACACGATTTTTGCCCTAAAACGAAGAAAGATCATTGTATATGCTACCAGTATCATTTGATGAATACCAAAAAGCTATTGTTGATTTAAAGAGAAGAAATTCGGCTTCCGTAGATGATATATCGACTAATCTTTTGAAGAAAATATCAGGAGTAATATATGAACCTCTTGCACATGTTATAAATACGAGCATAAAAAATGGTGTCTTCCTTGATCTCCTGAAAAAGGCTAAAATAATCCCTATATTTAAAAAAGGTGAGGCTCAAGATCCCAATAATTACCGTCCTATTGCACTCCTTTCCCCACTGGCTAAAGTTTTTGAAAAAATAATGAAGTATAGACTTACATCATTTCTGGAAAGGATAAATTTTTTTTCGAAGTTCCAGTTTGGTTTTTTAAAAGATAAAAGATGCCGTCGCCGCAACACATATTTTCATTAATGATGCTTTAGATGATAATTATTTAGCAGCTGCATTGTTTTTTGATATTAAGGAAGCTTTCGACACTTTAAATCACGAAATTCTATTTAAAAACTTTGAAAATACGGGAATAAGAGGAGCACCTTTAAAATTAATCAAATCATATTTGCACAATCGAAGGTTTGTGGTAGATGTTGATGGTGAATATTCATCTGAGAAATCGAATAGTAATATCGGTGTACCGCAAGGTTCAATTTTAGGACCTCTATTATTTTAATATATATAAATGATCTCCCTAAATCTACTCCTGAAAATGCATTAACAATTACGTTTGCGGATGATACTGCAGCAAGTTTAAAAGCACCAACATTAGATGCACTGAAAGAAAAACTGATTGAAGTTGCAAAATCCATCGAAAATTGGTTCCAAATTAACAAACTTGTCCCTAAATTTGTTAAAACAGAATTTATTATTTAGGGAAGATCGAGTAAAAAGTTGAAAAATATTTCTCTGAATAAAATTACCGTTGATACTATTCATGAAATCAAAAGAGTATACACAGCAAAATATTTATGTTTCGCTTTTGACCCTACCATGAATTTTAAGACATATTTCGTTGTTGAGACTAAAATTATCAAGAAATATAGGTTTGCTCCACCGACTAAAATTTTTATTCTCATATAAGGTTCTAAGAATCCTATATTTTTGCCTAATTGATGCACACCTCCAATATTACTCAGCTATATTTTTGCTGACTTTTAAATCACTTATTAAACCCTGCAAAACGAAGCTATTCCAATTCTAGATAAGTTTTTACAACACCCGAGGAGTACAGATATCTACTCTGAAACAAGCACTTCTTACCTGTTTTTAGACGTAATGACTCTTACACAGAAATCTCATCTCCTATTATCTAGTTGGTTTTTTAAGATTCAACATGTACATAATTTCTTTTTTGACCAGAATTTACTGTCCAAACATCAAAATTCACTGATAACTAGATGTGTTAACCCGTACAAACTACCTCTGGTGAAGAATGAAAGATCCCGTTTCAACCTCCGGTATATGATCCCATCACTAGACAACAAAATTCATTAAATAAATTTGTTGAGTTACCAAAAGGATCTTTCAAGCGACGATTTAAAAGTTACATAATGGAATCTGCTTGCAAGAACGGTTGGTACAATTTTTTTTATTTTATATTTTATTTTGGCCCAACTCCACTTACTCCACCTCAAATACTCTGATTAAAGATAGTGTTTTTTTTTGTTTTTTTTTATTGATGAAATAGTGGTTCATTTTTTGTTTGTTCTGTATCAATGAGGATTGTTAAATTTTGTTTATATGTCTTGTCCAGTAGTCGAGCTTGTCTCTCCATTTGAGCAAGTTGAAGATTTTGATGAATATGAAATTTTGAATAAATGAATCTGAATCTGTGACTTGGCGCTGAATTTGGAAACAGGCTCATAATTTTTCTGTCATGATGTTTCATTAAATTTTTCAAACCAAAAGAGCGTTTTGAATTCTCTAAAGAATAACCAAGAAAGTAGTCCAAATACATCAATATCTAGAAATGTTCTTATTAATAGTTTTGTCATATTTTTGGTTTTATTGCTTTTACCTTCTAGGAAAAACCAAGGATCCCACAGAACTACTTCAGAAAATGATTGGACTAGGAAAAAGAAATTATGGCATCAACTACGATTTTGCCGCAATTCTTTCTTACGTCTCTGTAACGCCCCTGTGTTGCCTATAGTAAAGAGTCATGTGTCTTTATTGCGTCCTTTTCAGTTATTTTCTTTCCCGCCACCAGTGTGTGGAGATGGCCGTAGAAACTTGAGGAAAGTCATCAATTAGAAATTCAATGCCCCTTTCAAGTGCTATAAGTTATTGAAAGGCAATCAGCCGTCCTCGCATGCGCTTTTTTGCCACCCGCCCCGTAACCACATATGATATTAAATAAGAATTTTGAGATAGCCATTTTGGTCAAAATTGTCGAAGAGTTTAGTAATTCTGTTTCCATTGATGACGTAATGTGATATTAAGAGAGCGTGAAACAAAATTTAGGCCTTTCAGAAGAAAAACTTTTTTTTGAGAATTTGAATAAGAAAATAATACGCCACGTAGCTAAATAATACGGCATCATTCTGGTATACTGTGCTGAAATTTTGGTTCAAGGTTATGAATTAGTTTTTAGTCCACGCTATGACCTACCGTTTCCATCTCCTATGAAGTGAACTTGCGTCAACAAATGCAATCGGTAGAAGAATTCTTTTCACTCTTTTGAACCATATTTGAAAAGTGCGAGTTAAGCCATTTAATTTTTTTGGTGAGACGATAACCGCTCAAAAAAGACAAAAACTACAATTGTCACAATAAAAAGAAGGAAAGAAAATTGAAAACTGCGTTTATTTTCAAGGCAAGACAATACAAAATTCGTCAATCAGAGATCGCCGTATAATACAAAAAGTACATTTTATATAAAACAAGACACGAGATCTAATTATTTTCCGAATATAAAAGCACTCTAGACTAAAACTCAACGACAATATAAAAATCATCTTGCGTCATGTCTATTTGTCAAGTTTCAGATACACGATATGTCTATTTCGACCTACTGAGAGTGAATGAAAGAAATAGCATGAAAGACAATAGCAAATGAAAAGAGAGGAGGTGTTTGCGCAGAAACACACTGAAAGACACAGAACTGGCATTCTAGAGTCAGCTTGCTGAAATTCCTATACTCCCAATATCAATAAGATTTTTAGGACACATCACTTACACATTTTTCGTCATGATTCTGCCTTCGCGCGTGCGCAATTACAAATTTCTAGCGAATTACATTTGGAATATAGAAAACATGTTGAAGCTATTACTTAGACGCTTTGGGAAACTTCCCAACCCGCGCAAATTGATGTGTCCCATTTCTTAGCCAAATTTTGAATACTTTATAATATTCATGCTGCATGCTGGGCTTGGTCTAATAAACCTTGAGACAACCAAAAGAATTCCCGCCCTACAAATGTTCGTATGTAGATTACCAAATCTTATATGTTTTTAAGCTTCATCTTACAGTTCCTTTTTTTTCAAATAAGTAAAATTACAGTGTTCCGGAAACTAGGCCAACATATTTCTAACTTATATTTTGCTTTCAGAAAATGCAAACTTCCTCTAAGGTTGGGTATGGCGAAGATCGAGCTCAATAAGACAGGAGAGCTTAATTTTTGCAAGTTTGTTATTGTTATCTCTATTCGACTATAAAGTTCCTATCCAAATTCTCAGTTGTTTTTTTTGCCATCATCATCACAATATAGGATATATTTATTTATCTCCTTCCAAGTATATCATAGTATAATATGAAAATTCTATATGCAAAGTCACTGAATTCGTTAAAAAAAAAATTACATTAAGTTAGGTTCTGTATCACTTCTTTATAATTGAGTTATTTTTTCCTTAAAGCACTGGAATCAATTCATAAAAATATAGGGTGGGGTGAAAATTCTGTTGTTTTTAAATGGAAATACCAAAATGGCGTTTTTCAATGAAAATACTCCAAAAACAAGGATTTTTCAAAATTTGGGAAGAGGAAAACAGGAAAACATCTAGGGTGGTGGTGGGGGTGAATTCACATCAACGATTTCACCGCCCCAATTGATGCCCCTGACTGCGGGACTGGGTAATCACACCCCCAAACCTATTTCTCATGTTAATCAACGGATTGTTTCATACTTTACCCCTTCCCCACTCTTCTGTTGGTCTGAAAAAATATTTGAATCTTAATAACCTATTTTCAATTTACCACTTTCACATATTTCCGACCCCTGTGTACGCGTACACAACCGCTTTTTACTTTCCAGATTACACTAAATACTTTCCCTCTTTTCCCTTATACTGCTTTGGTTAGAGAGACATATACTGGCGACCATGGATTTTAAGAGTTTCTAATACTTTTCCTTGACAAAAAAAAAAAACTCTTATGTAGAAGAATCAGGATATCTAGACATAGCCAAAAAAAAATAATAAAAATAAAAAAAAAACATCTGACTCTAGTGCCGTCAAATAAAATTGCAAAATCCCGCTCCCAGAACCCAAACGAAACACTTCTACTAAATGAACTAATATTGACAGGGCAGTATTTACATTTTCTATTACCAGAAAATCAAGTGTCGGAAGTACCACGCAAATTGAGCGGTTAATCTCAGTCTTGGGATGTTTTCCTGAACTCGATTATAATTAACAATCATTAATTATTTGTTATTACCTTTGGCCTACAATGGGATATAACAACATTTTTAGACACTAAAACACGCATAATACATAAAGGGGGCTGATAGTGTAGCTTGCTCTGCACTTATAGCAACACAAATTGTCTGCAATTTTGTGTTATATGTTGTGTAGGAACAAAAATTAATGATAATTGATTTCTGGAACATATCCTCAATCTAAATATTCTTGTACAATAAATGGAATTTCTAAGTCCAATGAAAGCTCGGGTTACGTTTTCAAACAAAATAAAGATACAATTAAGCCAAGAGCTTATTCCAAAATACAGATTTTTTATATATTTATTTCAACTGATTTTATTTATTTATTTCAACTTCTTTTGTCCTTAATTGAGTCCTGCTAGTTCATATAACGCCAAAAAATTTTTTTATAGATAATCAAGGCCTTGTCCAGGATTGTTATTCGAGGGGAGGGGGACGAAAAAACTTTGAAGTGTATCAAAAATGTGGTTTTAGACAATTTTATTGTTTTTACAAGTCGGACAAAAATTTCGTGGGGGGGAGGTCAAAGCCCATCCCCCTGGATATGGCCTTGCACATCATTATTCTAAGGATATATCAAGGCAAACACGAAATACATTCCCTTATTGTTTGTGTCAAGTTTCGCTAAGGTTTTGTTTCATTTAATTTCTTGTGACGAAACTTTGTCGAAAGCTTAGAGCACATAGAAATAATTTTAATTTATTAAAAATAATCTTCTGTGCATAAAAATGAAAACTACTCATTTGAGACAATACATTTCTTTGTTTTGACAGCTTAAAGTGTTGTGGGGTGGATCCAAGGGCATATTCCTAATTTTTGTTCGAGGGAGGGGTATTTTTTCTTTTTTTTTACAAAAAAGCTTAAAAATGCATCAAAATTCCTTTATATTCATTTTCATTTCGTTTTTAAGAGTCAGAGCCACCTCCTAGATACAACCTTGGGTGGACCTTTCAAGATCTAGGGTCAAAGCATTGCCTCCATTTTAGAAGCTTTTTTTTTTTTTTATACGAGGCGTGTTTTTAAAGTAAGGCCCGATTGAACACAACTAAACAACGAAAGATAATTTTTAAAAAGTGAATTTATTTTAATAAAGTACATACTTTACCCTATTTAATGGCATAGTTGACAAGCTTGTTCAAACACTTATTATTCTTCTCAACTAATTTAAAGTAACCTTTTCATAAAAATTTACCACCAGCACTGATAACCATAGGTTCACTGCCGTTTTTACATCATCGTCATCATCATAATGGTTCTTACTGAGGTGGCAACCGGTTCAACTGGGGACGAAACATACTTTTCGCATATCACACCCAAATCAAGGCAACAGAACATGGAATAGAAACTTATAGCATCCTGAAAAAAGGGATTGTCCTTCTTCATAACAGTGCATGACCTCACGCTGCAGGTTAAACCTGCTATTCGTTGGACAGTTTTGGCAGAGAATTTTTAGGCCCTTCACCCAACAGTCCTGATCATGCGCCAAGCGATTACCATCCGTTTCTCCACCTCAAGCACAGCTTAGATACCAATACAGTTATGAAAACTCCTACCTTGCCCATGCGAAGCTGTTGGTAGAGAGCTCTGAACTTGGCGCCTCCTCCAAGCCCGTGCTCCGACGCGTAGATCGTACTATAACACCATAGGCGGGAACGGAATTTTGTTTTGTACTGGTATCTAAGCTGTGAATTGCTCCGACTTTTAGATTCAGACAGCCAGTTTCCTGTCTCCAGCCGCTAGCATCGCTACTGCGCACTGTGTCCCAAAAATAAATCGAGTTTTAACAACTGTATTGGTATCTTAGCTGTGACCTCAAGCAACACCTAAGTGGCAACCGTTACAATGATGACGTCGACGTAAAAATGGCAGTGAATTTTGGATTACCAGAGCTGACAACAAGTTTTTAACAGAGGTTACTTTAAAATTAGTTGAGAGGTAGGATAAGTGTCTGAACAAACCTGGCAACCATGGTGTTGAATATAGTGAAGTGTGCTCTCTCTGAAAATAAATTTACTATTTTGAAATAATCTTTTGTTCTATACTTCTGTTCAAACGGACCTTACTTTAAAAACAATCCTCGTATGTTTGGATTTTCTTTAGAAAATTTTGTAATTTCTTTAGTAATTTTATTTTTATTGAAACTAAAGTAGAGGGTGTCGTTAATAAATAAAAATAATTACTATATCAATAAAATAAAAATAAATTAAAAAGTAATCAAATTGTAATAATTAAAATAATTATTAATAATAAAACAATTAAAAATAAATTTTTTGCTAACAATAAACTGAAAATAATTGTTTTAAAAAACGCAAATTTTTTTAGAGTTTGTCCCAAAAATTTTGTGGGAGACAGGAGGAGGGGACGCTAACCAAGATTTTGCCCCGGGTGCAAAAGAGGCCAGAACCGTCACTGTTGCATTTCAAAAAATAAGCAATGCACACAAAGAACAATGTATGAAACGTAATAGCTGATAATCTCAGACCAAATGATTCTGAGTAACAGTCTCAGAATTTAGATTTTAAAAAGCAGAAAATAAAGTTTTTATCGCGATAGATTACTTGTTCATTATTGATTTATTATTATTTAACTTATTGCGGTTTAAACCTAGGGGAGAACCTTTGTCTTCACTATTTTCCTTTTATTTTGGGTTTTTCTATCACATTCTTAAATATATGTGTCTATTCTCTAAATCTTGAAAATTGTTTGTAAATGGACACCCAATCGCCATCTAATAAGCAGGATAATCCTAGTTAACATGTTTTGCACAGGGAGAACCTTTATCTTCACTTCTTTCACTGTTGTACAGTTAAAAAAAAAAAAAAATCTGATAGCAGCAGATTTTGATCCTTAGCAGATTTTTTTTTATTCTATTTTTATTTTTTTGCACTGATGAACCTTAGTTGAAAGACAAAATGCGATGTTTGAAAAGCTTTATATTTCTATTTTTGGGGAAATTTAGAATGAATCTACATTTCGGAATTATTTTTACTTTTAACAAAGCCAATTTTTGGCACAAATAAATCTTGGATTGTGATAATTTAATACCGTAGCTTGATGAAAGGGTGCGTTTACAGCAAAACGCAAAACAAAACATAAAATCGCAAAAATTAATTGTAATTTTATAATTTTTATAATTTTTGCTGAGATGTATTTGCAAAACTTTAAACCCGCTAAGGAAATTTTGCCATCAAATATAAACGTTTTCAAGTCTTATGCGGTATCCAAAATCAAAAGGCATTGATTCAAAATCCTGTGAAGATTTTTCAGACAACTTATTTGACTGGGTCTCTTCGTTCTGTTCCGACTTTAAGCAAATGATTCTAACGTAATTTGTTCTTGTGGTGCAACTACTTATTGATGGATTGATGGAAGCTAGTTTAGAGGTAATTATCCCAAACTGATCCCAATTTATAATTTGATAATAATTTGGTAATAATTAATTATAATTTGGTAATAATTTACCAATTATAATTTGGTAATAATTTGATCCCAAATTATAAAAATCAACTAATTCCCAACTGGAACTTTATCCAGCCAAAATTACCAGGTAAAAGACTGTTGGATTGTGATTTAAAATTACCAGACAAAATACTGTTGGATCACGATTTAAAATTATCAGACAAAAGACTGTCGGATCACGATTTAAAATTACCAGACAAAAGCTTTGGAATACAGGTGAAGGAAAACCCTTTTACTGTTCGACTCGTGCCTCCTCTCAAGGGAGATAGGAATAATTCTTCATCAAAGAAACACCCATCCAATTCAACTTGTTACTTAGTGGCACCAGATGGTGAAATTTTGCGCACCCTTGGTCGCAAAAATGCTGACTGGTACCTTAGTAAAGACCTTGCAGAACAGGTGAAGGAAGACCCTTTTACGATTCGACTGAAGTCAGAACCGAACTGGTGACCTGTTGGAGTATGTGATAAATATTATCAGACAACTCAAGAAATCCGCTGTGTTGTATGTGGTCAAACAGAATCCTGCGTGAGAAAAAATATTGTCCCGAAAGAATATCGTAATATCCTGAAAAGATCGTCTCACGACGTTCTTCTGTTATGTGTCACATGTCATAAAATCAGTAATAATTGCGATCAGGAGCTTCGTAAACGACTAGCTCAGGAATGTAGAGCTCCAATTGGGGCCATAGACAAGGTCAAAGCAACCAATCCTTTGTTGAAGAAAGTTGTATCAGCGGCAAGAACCATCAAATCCGCCAAAGATAAAATTCCATTCGACAGGCTTGCTGAACTCGAAGCGATAATTATTGAGTATTACAATGTCAGTTTGTTGACTAGCGAAGTACTTGAAGAAGCTTTAAAGATTGGAACACAATCGGTTAATAAAGAACCCCATGGCCGTAAAGTTGTAAGCTGCTACGTACAGAAACCTGGGGGTTTATAAAGCCTGGAAAACCGCTGGAGAAAGCATTTTATTGATTCAATGAAACCAGAGTTTTTACCGCCATACTGGTCTTTAGACCACAATAAAGAGAGGCTAGACAATAGGATGGCTCAAAATCGAGTTGATCTTGAAGATTACGTGAAATCAAGCTGTCGGTAGGGGTCAGGCAGTTTAATTTTCTTTTTTGTTTGGAAGATTATGACTATTTAGTGACTATAATGAGAAACAAGTTTTCAGTTTCTCAAATTTGAATTTTCCTTCTGATGTGTCAGTTCATTCAATGCTCTCCTCGAGTTAACATCTCAGTATCGGAGAGCGCGCATTTTGACTTATTTTATGCTAATCTTGTGAACACCTGTGAATAGTTATTATGAACAGGAAAAAGAGACGTAATGATATGGAATCCACACGATTATCTATGCAAGATTCAACAGCCCAAGGGACAATACGTGATTTGATTGATACGCTGACCAGTTCAGTCCATCAGATTTTAGAAACAGTTAAAGCAACGCGGGAAGAGATACAAAGTTTGAGATCTGAATTATCCGAAATCCGTTCAGACATTAGTGGTCTAACCTCCAAAGTGAATGATATTGAAATCATAACTGCGACCCACTCGGATACAATAATAGAGATTCAGGCAGAATTAAAAGATATACGAAAGAAAGAAACCCATGGATTAGGCCCTCTCACTGATAAGGTCCTCATATTGGAGAATTTGGAAAAGAAAGACAACATTATTGCTTGGAATTTAAAGGCTGCCTCGGTGCCGGAGGCCTCGACGAAAATGGAACATTTGCTGGAAAACTTCTTACAACTAAAAATTAATTTGGAAGTTAAAGAAGTACATGATAAATTTGTGAAAATACGACTCATGAACTCGGATGACCAATTCTCGGTACTTCAAGCGAATAAACATTTACCTGACCAGCTTTGGAAAAAATACCTTGATAAAGCGACAAAATTTGATTACAAAGGAGTTTTCTTCAGTGATGATGTTAGTAAGACCTGCAGGGAGATTCGCGCTACGCTGAATCAAAAAAAGAAAGAAATGAAGGATAAAGGTTTTGTTGCATGGATCCCACCCACATTATGCTACATAGACCAAGACGGGGTGAAACAAAAAAAAAGTTGTATAACATCCCACCAGTCGAATAAATTGTGTTATTTTTCTTATTTGTTTTTTTTGTCATTTTTAGTGATTTGTTAGGATTTGTTCATAATAGTCATTATATAAATGCGCAAATATGTGTTGGTGTGCACACATTGGTGCCAAAATGTGCGTGTTCTCTGTTGAATGAGAAAGAATGAACATACTTCCACCGAAACGAAATGGAATTCTCCGACGTATGCGGTTGTTATATGTGCTTAGATTAGTTTTCTTTTTTGAGTCTTTCGTTAAATTGTTGATTAACTGGAGTGAGGCTTTTTTGTTGATTTATGATGTTGAGTTTACATAATTTACCTGATCTTGCAAGCAGAACTAAACAGTTAGAGGAAAATCCATTTGATATACTGGAATGCATGAGGGATGTGAAGGATAATGAAGCAGAAATTTTGGAAGATAGCCCCAAAAACAAATATTCATTTATGAATGATTCTATCCCCACATGCAGTAATGTACGTTTTTCTAGTTTTAACTGCAGAGGTTTACTTAGTAGCATTGAGCTCATAAATGACATAATTAATAAAATTAAAATTGAAGCTTTAGCGGTAAAACAAACTTTCTTAAATGATAAGAATATTAACGATGTAATGTTTTTTGATTATGATTTTGTAGATGAGAGTAGAAAACACCATCAGCATGGTGGATTGGGATTTATCATAAGAAAATATTAAAATCGAAAATAAGACGAGACCTAATGATTTGGAATATAGAAATGATTTTTGAAACGTGTATTCTGCAATGTGAAGTTATTAAAAAATCAACAATTATGATATCTTTATATCGCCCACCTTCCGGAAGCATAGATCAACTTTTAATGCAATTTGAAATTCTATTAAATAAAGTATCACAAATGAATAAGTAAATATTTATTTTTGGTGATTTCAACCTAGACCTAATGAAAATTCAAGCAAAGCAAAATAATTCGAAGATAAGAGAATTTTTAGAACTAATGCTTTATCAAGGACTGCTCCCATCATGTCTGATTCCAACTCGAATAGATGATAATGGAGCAACATTAATTGATAATATTTGTTCTAATAGTACTTGTTTTTCAACTGTTGTCATATCAAAAGATATTCCAGATCACGGTGTGATAATTTCTGAATTTAATTTGGCCATATCTAAAAAAATAAACGTTATGAAAAAACAGGTCGTATAATAAATCATGAATCAATTGCGCGTTTAATTATTAAGCTAGGAGATATAGATTGGAAGGAAGTAGTCAGTACTGAGGATGCAAATAAGGCATTGGAAATGTTTTATAAATCATTTAATGATTTTTATAATGATATATGTCCGAAAGTTAAAAGGAAAACACCCAAGTCAATGTCACAAAAACTATGGATATCCCCGAGACTGTTAAAATGTATTAATGAAAAAAATAGACTATACAAAATTAAATGCAACTATCCGTCTGATGAAAACATTCCGTCTGAAATTATTATGAGAAGGAAATCTCTTCAGCTGCGCCCCAGCAGAAAATGTGGGAAATCTTGTGTGATAAATCAAATAAAAATAAACAAAGAGCAATACCGACTTTTCTTAATAATGGAAATGACGCTAATGAATCAACTGAAAAAAAGGATATTGCAGAATTATTTGCTAAGCATTTCAGTAAAATTGCCGAAGAATTGGTTAGAGATCTTTTGGATGAGTAATCAGATTATACACGATTTTTGCCCCAAAAATGAAGATAGATCACTGTATATGCTACCAGTATCATTTGATGAATACCAAAAAGCTATTAGTGATTTAAAGAGAGGAAATTCGGCTTCAGTAGATGATATCGACAAATCTTTTAAAGAAAATATCAGGAGTAATATATGAACCTCTTGCACAAGTTATAAATACGAGCATAAAAAATGGTGTCTTCCCTAATCTTCTGAAAAAGGCTAAGATAATCCTTACATTTAAAAAAGGCGAGGTTCAAGATCCCAATAATTACTATCCTATTGCACTCCTTTCGCCACTAGCTAAAATGTCTGAAAAAATAATGAAGTATAGACTTACATCATTTCTGGAAAAGATAAATTTTTTTTCGAAGTTCCATTTTGGTTTTTTAAAAGATAGATCGACAGAAGATGCCGTCGCCGCAACACATATTTTCATTAATGATGCTTTAGATGATGATTTTTTAGCAGCTGCATTGTTTTTTGATATTAAGAAAGCTTTCGACACTTTAAATCACGAAATTCTATTTAAAAAACTTGAAAATATGGGAATAAGAGGAGCACCTTTAAAATTAATCAAATCATATTTGCACAATCGAAGGTTTGTGGTAGATGTTGATGGTGAATATTCATCTGAGAAATCGAATAATAATATCGGTGTACCGCAAGGTTCAATTTTAGGACCTCTATTATTTTTAATATATATAAATGATCTCCCTAAATCTACTCCTGAAAATGCATTAACAATTATGTTTGCGGATGATACTGCAGCAAGTTTAAAAGCACCAACATTAGATGCACTGAAAGAAAAACTGATTGAAGTTGCAAAATCCATCAAAAATTGGTTCCAAATTAAAAAACTTGTCCCTAATTTTTTTAAAACAGAATTTATTATTTATGGAAGATCAAGGCAAAAGTTGAAAAATATTTCTCTGAATAAAATTACCATTCATATTATTCATGAAATCAAAAGAGTATACACAGCAAAATATTTAGGTATCGTTTTTGACCCTACCATGAATTTTAAAACACGTATTTCGTTGTTGAGACTAAAATCATCAAGAAATATAGGTTTGCTCCACCGACTAAAATTTTTATTCTCATATAAGGTTCTAAGAATCCTATATTTTTGCCTAATTGATGCACACCTCCAATATTGCTCAGCTATATTTTTGTTGACTTTTAAATCACATATTAAACCCTGCAAAACAAAGCTATTCGAATTCTAGATAAGTTTTTACAACACCCGAGGAGTACAGATAACCACTCTGAAACAAGCACTTCTTACCTGTTTTTAGACGTAATGACTCTTACACAGAAATCTTATCTCCTATTATCTAGTTGGTTTTTTAAGATTCATAATATGAAAAAAACTTCGTTTTCTTAAAGAGTTAAAGAGGCTGCGTCCCAAAGTCGAACCTTAAAACGTACAGGAATTAGGAGAGGCAGTTGCGGGGCTGCCGCCCCCTAAACCCCCCGCTTTTAAAGACTCTTTTGTACAGGTTTTTTGTTGTGGGGGTACTTCATTGTTACTAATTACTAGTTTCGGTGCAATGGTTCTCCTATCCTCTTGTGTTTAACATTTTTCGAAGTTATTCCATTATTCATTCATTTCAATTTTTTGTTAATTAAAAGAGGGCCTTTCCGAAGCAAAGAGCTTCGGTTCGGTTCGGTAAGGTTAGGGGGGCGGCAGCCCCCCACAACAAAAAACCTGTACAAAAGAGTCTTTAAAAGCGGGTGGTTTGGGGGGCGGCAGCCCCCCAACTGCCTCTCCTAATTCCTGTACGTTTTAAGGTTCGACTTTGGGACGCAGCCTCTTTAACTCTTTAAGAAAACGAAGTTTTTTTCATATTATTTCTGTACGTTTTTCTACAATCCATGGTGGATGTAATTTAATAATTCCTGTACTCCTCGTACAGGAATTAGGAGAGGAAGTTGGGTGGCTGCCGCCCCCCAACCCCCCGCTTTTAAATCATTGTATAAAATAGAAAAAAAAATAGATAGAATGACCGAAATGTTTCTTTTGCTCATAAGAAGCTAATATTCTGTTATCTCTCAAATGATAAGCTGTCCAGGTGTTATCAAAATTATACACTTTTATTTTGATCTTGTGAAAAAAAACTGCCCGTAAGGGACTTGAACCCTTGACCCGAGGATTAAAAGTCCCACGCTCTACCGACTGAGCTAACCACTTGCATGTGTGTAAATATAACTTTTAAATAAGTTTTAAAAATTTCAAATTAACATGGGCTCTTATGGAGATAATATGAAAAAAACTTCGTTTTCTTAAAGAGTTAAAGAGGCTGCGTCCCAAAGTCGAACCTTAAAACGTACAGGAATTAGAAGAGGCAGTTGGGGGGCTGCCGCCCCCCAAACCCCCAGCTTTTAAAGACTCTTTTGGACAGGTTTTTTTTGTGGGGGGACTTCATTGTTACTAATTACTAGTTTCGGCGCAATGGTTCTCCTGTCCTCTTGTGTTTAACATTTTTCGAAGTTATTCCATTATTCATTCATTTCAGTTTTTTGTTAATTAAAAGAGGGCCTTTCCGAAGCCAAGAGCGGGGGGTTAGCAAAAAAACAAAAAACCTGTACAAAAGAGTCTTTAAAAGCTGGGGGTTTGGGGGGCGGCAGCCCCCCAACTGCCTCTTCTAATTCCTGTACGTTTTAAGGTTCGACTTTGGGACGCAGCCTCTTTAACTCTTTAAGAAAACGAAGTTTTTTTCATATTATTTCTCTACGTTTTTCTACAATCCATGGTGGATGTAATTTAATAATTCCTGTACTCCTCGTACAGGAGTACTCCTCGTACAGGAATTAGGAGAGGAACCCCCCCCCCCCTCCCCCCCGCTTTTAAATCATTGTATAAAATAGAAAAAAATAGATAGAATGACCGAAATGTTTCTTTTGCTCATAAGAAGCTAATATTCTGTTATCTCTCAAATGATAAGCTGTCCAGGTCTTATCAAAATTTTTTTGATGTTGTGAAAAAAAACCGCCCGTAAGGGACTTGAACCCTTGACCCGAGGATTAAAAGTCTCACGCTCTACCAACTGAGCTAATAACTTGCATGTGTGTAAATATAACTTCTCAATAGCTTTTAAAAATTTCAAATTAACATGGGCTCTTATGGAGAGAAATCCGTTAATTAAATAGCTAATGGGTGGTTTCTGGAAAACAGGGAAGGAGTTATCGGATCAAGCTGAAATTTCGCGGATAAGCTCCTGGGCCGTAGGGGACCTTAACTTGTGAATTTCAGCCCGATCGGACAACGTTAAAAGGGGTGGGGGGGGGGGGGGGGGGGGTTGGAGGGTCGAAACTTTCGGGGGGTTAAGATTTTCCTACGAAACTTTCATGGGCACTTACTCGGAGAATTCTGCATCGAATGAGTCTTCGTACACCCAGATCCGATGTCGGATGTGACCTGTAGGCGTCTAGGAAAAAAAAGTAAATGAATTTTAAGTGGCTATGCGTGGTTTCTGGAAAACAGGGAAGGAGTTATCGGATCAAGCTGAAAATTCGCGGATAAGCTCCTGGGCCCTAGGGGACCTTAACTTGTGAATTTCAGCCCGATCGGACAACGTTAAAGGGGGGCTTGGGTTGACAGGTCGAAACTTTCGGCCAGATTTTCCCCATGAAGAAAACGTTGGAGGGGGATGAAATTTTGCAGGTTTCTTAGTTGGAGCTCGGGCTACGAAATGCATCCCTCCCCATCCCTCTGCGACCACTGGAACCGAAGATCGCTTAACATTGTCGTGGTTCGCCTCTTTATAGAGGCACGAGTGTGCCTCCTTGAAATGGGTTAATTAAGTAGCTAATGCGTGGTTTCTGGAAAACAGGATCGAGCTGAAATTTCGCGGATAAGCTTGTGAATTTCAGCCCGATCGGACAACGTTAAAGGGGTGGGATGGAGTTGGGGGGTCGAAACTTTCGGGGGGTTAAGATTTTCCTACGAAACTTTCAAGGGCACTTACTCGGAGAATTCCGCATCGAATGAGTCTTCGTACACCCAGATCCGATGTCGGCTGTGACCTGTAGGCGTCGAGGAAAAAAAAGAACATGAACTTTAAGTGGCTATGCGTGGTTTCTGGAAAACAGGGAAGGAGTTATCGGATCGAGCTGAAATTTCGCGGATAAGCTCCTGGGCCCTAGGGGACCTTAACTTGTGAATTTCAGCCCGATCGGACAACGTTAAAGGGGGCTGGGGTTGACGGGTCGAAACTTTCGGCCAGATTTTCCCCATGAAGGAAAAGTTGGAGGGGGATGAAATTTGGCAGGTTTCTTAGTTGGAGCTCGGGCTACGAAATGCATCCCTCTGCGACCACTGGAACCGAAGATCGCTTAACATTGTCGTGGTTCGCCTCTTTATAGAGGCACGAGTGTGCCTCCTTGAACATGTACATAATTTCTTTTTTAACCAGAATTTACTGTCCAAACATCAAAATTCACTGATAACTATATGTGTTAACCCGTACAAACTACCTCTGGTGAAAAATGAAAGATCCCGTTTCAACCTCCGGTATATGATCCCATCAATACACAACAAAAATCATTAAATAAATTTGTTGAGTTACCAAAAGGATCTTTCAAGAGACGATTTAAAAGTTATATAATGGAATCTCCTTGCAAGAACGGTTGGTACAATTTTGTTATTCTATATTTTATTTTGGCCCAACTCCGCTTACTCCACCTCAAATACTCTGATTAAACATACTGTTTTTTTGTTGTTTTTTTTTATTGATGAAATAGTGGTTCATTTTTTGTTTGTTCTGTATCAATGAGGATTGTTAAATTTTGTTTATATGTCTTGTCCAGTAGTCGAGCTTGTCTCTCCATTTGAGCAAGTTGAAGATTTTGATGAATATGAAATTTTGAATAAATGAAGCTGAATCTGTGACTTGGCGCTGAATTTGGAAACAGGCTCATAATTTTTCTGTCATGATGTTTCATTCAATTTTTCAAACCAAAAGAGCGTTTTGAATTCTCTAAAGAATAACCAAGAAAGAAGTCCAAATACATCAATATCTAGAAATGTTCTTATTAATAGTTTTGTCATATTTTTGGTTTTATTGCTTTTACCTTCTAGGAAAAACCAAGGATCCCACAGAACTACTTCAGAAAATGATTGGACTAGGAAAAAGAAATTATGGCATCAACTACGATTTTGCCGCAATTCTTTCTTACGTCTCTGTAACGCCCCTGTGTTGCCTATAGTAAAGAGTCATGTGTCTTTATTGCGTCCTTTTCAGTTATTTTCTTTCCCGCCACCAGTGTGTGGAGATGGCCGTAGAAACTTGAGGAAAGTCATCAATTAGAAATTCAATGCCTCTTTCAAGTGCTAGAAGTTATTGAAAGGCAATCAGCCGTCCTCGCATGCGCTTTTTTGCCACCCGCCCCGTAACCACATATGATATTAAATAAGAATTTTGAGATAGCCATTTTGGTCAAAATTGTCGAAGAGTTTAGTAATTCTGTTTCCATTGATGACGTAATGTGATATTAAGAGAGCGTGAAACAAAATTTAGGCCTTTCAGAAGAAAAACTTTTTTTTGAGAATTTGAATAAGAAAATAATATGCCACGTAGCTAAATAATACGGCATCATTCTGGTATACTGTGCTGAAATTTTGGTTCAAGGTTATGAAGTGCTTTTTAGTCCACGCTATGACCTCCCGTTTCCAGCTCCTATGAAGTGAACTTGCGTCAACAAATGCAATCGGTAGAAGATTTCTTTTCACTCTTTTGAACCATATTTGAAAAGTGCGAGTTAAGCCATTTAATTTTTTTGGTGAGACGATAACCGCTCAAAAGGGACAAAAACTACAGTTGTCACAATAAAAAGAAGGAAAGAAAATTGAAAACTGCGTTTATTTTCAAGGCAAGACAATACAAAATTCGTCAATCAGAGATCGCCGTATAATACAAAAAGTACATTTTATATAAAACAAGACACGAGATCTAATTATTTTCCGAATATAAAAGCACTCTAGACTAAAACTCAACGACAATATAAAAATCATCTTGCTTCATGTCTATTTGTCAAGTTTCAGATACACGATATGTCTATTTCGACCTACTGAGAGTGAATGAAAGAAATAGCATGAAAGACAATAGCAAATAAAAAGAGAGGAGGTGTTTGCGCAGAAACACACTGAAAGACACAGAACTGGCATTCTAGAGTCAGCTTGCTGAAATTCCTATACTCTCGATAACAATAAGATTTTTAGGACACATCACTTACACATTTTTCGTCATGATTCTGCCTTCGCGCGTGCGCAATTACAAATTTCTAGCGAATTACATTTGGAATATAGAAAACATGTTGAAGCTATTACTTAGACGCTTTGGGAAACTTCCCAACCCGCGCAAATTGATGTGTCCCATTTCTTAGCCAAATTTTGAATACTTTATAATATTCATGCTGCATGCTGGGCTTGGTCTAATAAACCTTGAGACAACCAAAAGAATTCCCGCCCTACAAATGTTTGTATGTAGATTACCAAATCTTAAATGTTTTTAAGCTTCATCTTACAGTTCCTTTTTTTTCAAATAAGTAAAATTACAGTGTTCCGGAAACTAGGCCAACATATTTCCAACTTATATATTGCTTTCAGAAAATGCAAACTTCCTCTAAGGTAAGTTATGGCGAAGATCGAGCTCAATAAGACAGGAGAGCTTAATTTTTGTAAGTTTGTTATTGTTATCTCTATTCGACTATAAAGTTCCTATCCAAATTCTCAGTTTTTTTTGCCATCATCATCACAATATAGAATATATTTATTTATCTCCTTCTAAGTATATCATAGCATAATATTAAAATTCTATATGCAAAGTCACTGAATTCGTTAAAAAGATTACACTCAGTTAGGTACTGTTATCATTTCTTTATAATTGAGTTATTTTTTTCTTAAAGCATTGGAGTCAATTCATAAAAATGTAGGGTGGGGTGAAAATTTTGTTGCTTTTAAATGGAAATACCAAAATGGCGTTTTTCAATGAAAATACTCCAAAAACAAGGATTTTTCAAAATTTGGGAAGAGGAAAACAGGAAAACATCTAGGGTGGTGGTGGGGGTGAATTCACCTCAACGATTTCACCGCCCCAATTGATGCCCCTGACTGCGGGACTGGGTAATCACACCCCCAAACCTATTTCTCATGTTAATCAACGGATTGTTTCATACTTTACCCCTTCCCCACTCTTCTGTTGGTCTGAAAAAATATTTGAATCTTAATAACCTATTTTCAATTTACCACTTTCACATATTTCCGACCCCTGTATACGCGTACACAACCGCTTTTTACTTTCCAGATTTTACTAAATACTTCCCCTCTTTTCCCTTATACTGCTTTGGTTAGAGAGACATATACTGGCGACCATGGATTTTAAGAGTTTCTAATACTTTTCCTTGAAAAAAAAAAAACAACTCTTATGTAGAAGAATCAGGATATTTAGACACAGCCAAAAAAAAAAAAAAAAAAAATAAAAAAAAACATCTGACTCTAGTGCCGTCAAATAAAATTGCGAAAACCCGCTCCCAGAACCCAAACGAAACACTTCTACTAAATGCACTAATATTGACAGGGCAGTATTTACATTTTATGTTACCATAAAGTCAAGTGTCGGAAGCACCACGCAAATTGAGCGGTTAATCTCAGTCTTGGGATGTGTTCCTGAACTCGATTATAATTAACAATCATTAATTATTTGTTATTACCTTTGGCCTACAATGGGATATAACAACAATTTTAGACACTAAAACACGCATAATACATAAAGGGGGCTGATAGTGTAGCTTGCTCTGCACTTATAGCAACACAAATTGTCTGCAATTTTGTGTTATATGTTGTATAGGAATAAAAATTAATGTTAATTGATTTCTGGAACATATCCTCAATCTAAATATTCTTGTACAATAAATGGAATTTCAAAGCCCCATGAAAGCTCGGGTTACGTTTTCAAACAAAATAAAGATACAATTAAGCCAAGGGCTTATTCCAAAATACAGATTTTTTATATATTTATTTCAACTGCTTTTATTTATTTATTTTAACTTCTTTTGTCCTTAGTTGAACCCTGCTAGTTCATATAACGCCAAAATATTTTTTTTATAGATAATCAAGGCCTTGTCCAGGATTGTTATTCGAGGGGAGGGGGACGAAAAAACTTTGAAGTGTATCAAAAATGTGGTTTTAGACAATTTTATTGTTTTTACAAGTCGGACAAAAATTTCGTGGGGGGAAGGTCAAAGCCCATCCCCCTGGATATGGCCTTGCACATCATAATTCTAAGGATATATCAAGGCAAACACGAAATATATTCCCTTATTGTTTGTGTCAAGTTTCGCTAAGGTTTTGTTTCATTTAATTTCTTCTGACGAAACTTTGTCGAAAGCTTAGAGCACATAGAAATAATTTTAATTTATTAAATACAATTTTTTGTGTATGCAAATGAAAACTACTCATTTGAGGCAATACCTTTGTTTTTTTGACAGCCTAAAGTGTTGTGGGGTGGATCCAAGGGCACATCCCTAATTTTTGTTCGAGGGAGGGGTATTTTTTCGTTTTTTGCAAAAAAACTTAAAAACGCATCGAAATTTCCTTTATATTCATTTTCATTTTGTTTTTAAGAGTCAGAGCCACCTCCTAGATACAACCTTGGGTGGACCTTTCAAGATCGAGGGTCAAAGGCCCATTGCCTCCATTTTAGAAGCTTATTTTTTATACGAGGCGTGTTTTTAAAGTAAGGTCCGATTGAATACAACTAAACAACGAAAGATAATTTTTAAAAAAGTGAATTTATTTTAATAAAGTACATACTTTACCCTATTTAATGGCATAGTTGACAAGCTTGTTCAAACACTTATTATTCTTCTCAACTAATTTAAAGTAACCTTTTCATAAAAATTTACCACCAGCACCGATAACCATAGGTTCACTGCCGTTTTTACATCATCGTCATCATCATAATGGTTCTTACTGAGGTGGCAACCGGTTGAACTGGAGATATCACACCCAAATCAAGGCAACAGAACATGGAATAGAAAACACGTAGCATCCTGAAAAAAGGGAATTGTCCTTCTTCATGACAGTGCATGACCTCACGCTGCAGGTTAAACCTGCTATTCGTTGGACAGTTTTGGCAGAGAATTTTTAGGCCCTTCACCCAACAGTCCTGATCATGCGCCAAGCGATTACCATCCGTTTCTACACCTCAAGCACAGCTTAGATACCAATACAGTTATGAAAACTCCTACCTTGCCCATGAGAAGCTGTTGGTAGAGAGCTCTGAACTTGGCGCCTCCTCCAAGCCCGTGCTCCGACGAGTAGATCGTACTATAACACCATAGGCGGGAACGCAATTTTGTTTTGTATTGGTATCTAAGCTGTGAATTGCTCCGACTTTTAGATTCAGACAGCCAGTTTCTTGTCTCCAGCCGCTAGCATCGCTACTGCGCACTGTGTCCCAAAAATAGATCGAGTTTTAACAACTGTATTGGTATCTTAGCTGTGACCTCAAGCAACACCTAAGTGGCAACCGTTACAATGATGACGTCGACGTAAAAATGGCAGTGAATTTTGGATTACCAGAGCTGACAACAAGTTTTTAACAGAGGTTACTTTAAAATTAGTTGAGAGGTAGGATAAGTGTCTGAACAAACCTGGCAACCATGCTGTTGAATAGAGTGAAGTGTGCTCTCTCTGAAAATAAATTTACTATTTTGAAATAATCTTTTGTTCTGTACTTCTGTTCAAACGGACCTTACTTTAAAAACAACCCTCGTATGTTTGGATTTTCTTTAGAAATTTTTGTAAATTTTGTAATTTCTTTAGTAATTTTATTTTTATTGAAACTAAAGTAGAGGGTGTCGTTAATAAATAAAAATAATTACTATATCAATAAAATAAAAATAAATTAAAAAGTAATCAAATTGTAATAATTAAAATAATTATTAATAATAAAACAATTAAAAATAAATTTTTTGTTAACAATAAACTGAAAATAATTGTTTTAAAAAACGCAAATTTTTTTAGAGTTTGTCCCAAAAATTTTGTGGGAGACAGGAGGAGGGGACGCTAACCAAGATTTTGCCCCGGGTGCAAAAGAGGCCAGAACCGTCACTGTTGCATTTCAAAAAATAAGCAATGCACACAAAGAACAATGTATGAAACGTAATAGCTGATAACCTCAGATCAAATGATTCTGAGTAACAGTCTCAGAATTTAGATTTTAAAAAGCAGAAAATAAAGTTTTTATCGCGATAGATTACTTGTTCATTATTGATTTATTATTATTTAACTTATCGCGGTTTAAACCTAGGGGAGAACCTTTGTCTTCACTATTTTCCTTTTATTTTGGGTTTTTCTATCACATTCTTAAATATATGTGTCTATTCTCTAAATCTTGAAAATTGTTTGTAAATGGACACCCAATCGCCATGTAATGAGCAGGATAATCCTAGTTAACATGTTTTGCACAGGGAGAACCTTTATCTTCACTTCTTTCACTGCTGTACAGTTAAAAAAAAAGAAAAATCTGATAGCAGCAGATTTTTTTTTATTCTATTTTTTTTTTGCACTGATGAACCTTAGTTGAAAGACAAAATGCGATGTTTGAAAAGCTTTATATTTCTATTTTTGGGGAAATTTAGAATGAATCTACATTTCGGAATTATTTTTACTTTTAACAAAGCCAATTTTTGGCACAAATAAATCTTGGATTGTGATAATTGTGATACCGCAGCTTGATGAAAGGTTGCGTTTACAGCAAACAAAAAAACAAAACATAAAATCACACAAATTAATTGTATTTTAATAATTTTTATAATTTTTGCTGAGATGTATTTGCAAAACTTAAAACCCGCTAAGGAAATTTTGCCTTCAAATATAAACGTTTTCAAGTCTTATGCGGTATCCAAAATCAAAAGGCATTGATTCAAATTCCTGTGAAGATTTTTCAGACCACTTATTTGACTTGGTCTCTTCGTTCTGTTCCGACTTTAAGCAAATGATTCTAACATAATTTGTTCTTGTAGTGCAGCCACTTATTGATGGATCGATGGAAGCTAGTTTAGTGGTAATTATCCCAAACTGATCCCAATTTATAATTTGATAATAATTTGGTAATAATTAATTATAATTTGGTAATAATTTACCAATTATAATTTGGTAATAATTTGATCCCAAATTATAAAAATCAACTAATTCCCAACTGGAACTTTATCCAGCCAAAATTACCAGGTAAAAGACTGTTGGATTGTGATTTAAAATTACCAGACAAAATACTTTTGGATCACGATTTAAAATTATCAGACAAAAGACTGTTGGATCACGATTTAAAATTACCAGACAAAAGACTGTTGGATCACAATTTAAAATTACCAGACAAAAGACCGTTGGATCATAATTTAAAATTACCAGACAAAAGACTGTTGGATCACGATTTAAAATTACCAGACCAAAGACTGTTGGATCACGATTTAATATTACCAGACAAAAGACTGTTGGATCACGATTTAAAATTACCAGACAAAAAACTGTTGAATCAAGATTGAAAATTACCAGACATTGATAACCATAAAGCAACGAAGCCGCTCAATATTGGTAAATAGACACAAGTATCAAAATCACAACATCATATAAAGCATATACAACAACATTAAAAAAAAACTATAAAATCGAGTGACATAATTAAGCCCAATTAAACGGAAGCACGATTAATATACAGTCTGTAAAAGGTTAAATCAATAGACTGTTGTCAACTAGTAGTAATTGTTTAAGTTCTCATTGCATTTGAAATAAAATAATCACTGAGACATTAAACGTAATTCAAATAAAAAAAGGAGGCAATGTACGAGTTACCAGTCCCTACAAATATAGTTTTATTTTTAATAATTAAGATAATTTTGCTTATACTAAAGTTCAAGAAGCATGTACAGTTTTAAAGTACACTAACTAGGTAGACATTTATGAAAATAGTATCACCATCTAACTTATAATTACCCCAAAGTAGACAATTTTAGTAAGCAATCTACCGGCAGCCCTATTCATCAACAACTAATAATAACAATAACGCCAATAATATAATAGGTGACAAGGCCATACCCAGGGAAGGAAGGAGGAGTACCGGAGTTTGAACCCCCCCTTCCTGAATTTTTCTCCAACTCATAAAAACGTAACATAAATGCATGTAAACAAAATTTATACGTCTTATTGAGGTTTTTTGTGTTACCCTCCTCCCCCCAAAAAAAATCCACGATACGCCTTTGGTGGTGAGTGAAATGGTAGCTTACTCGTAATAGGTACATAACCTTATTTTTAATTACATAAAAAAAATGGCCATTTTTAAGCTGTGGTGTTAGTTGCGGGGGGGGGGGGTGTTCTCCACCTAGATTTTGAACATTTTCTTGGTTATTTTTTTTTTTTTTTTTTAACGTTTGTTTTCAAATTTTCATTGAAAAAATAGGGAAAATTCTCATGGTTTTTGAAAAAAAAGAATATTCCTCTCCCCTAATTTTCATGAATCGAGACCACTGATTTTGAGCACGCGATTTTAAAGTTTACACTTCACCAACTCAAAATTTGATGGCGGGAAAACATGTTCAATTGGGACACCGGATCTTTTTCCGCCTTTACTTTTAAATTTATACCCTCGATCGAAATGATTGTGAATTAAGAATGAAGAAATTACGTAAAATAATTATACATCTTTAAGCTCAAACAGGTCACTTCGTCCCTATCCAAAAACGGGACTTTGCAATAAATTTGACCCTTACATAATCTTTGATACACCAGGCCATGGGCTGCTTAAAAATTAGATGGCACTTAGAGTCTCTCTCCGTCGAGTTCCGTAAATTCTTTTAACACAGCGAGAGCGAAATTTAACCGTTCTCGGAGCTGAATATAACAGCTGTTTTGGCGTATATCCATTAGACGATATGTGCAAGACTGTCGTATCGAATTGATATCTATATATATATATATAAACTAGCTGTTGGGGTGGCGCTTCGCGCCACCCCAACACCTAGTTGGTGGGGCGCTTCGTGCCCCCCCCGAAGCCCTTCCGTGCGCGTAAATCGTTACGCGCCATATTAGTTACGCGCCATTGTAGTTGTGTCCCTGTGTCCCACCTGTGAATAGAGATAGATATAAATATATGTTTTTAACTACGTAAAACATGCGAATATACAACATTCTTCGCTGTCCCATTGTCTGTGTATATAAATAGATTGTCAGGTTTACTGACTCTTGAACATGCAACATATAATTGTCAATGGGAAAAACAATCCGTATTCAGATCTATACCTCATTATTCTAATGATGTGTCCCTGTGTCCCGGTCGTCATTTATATTCTCTGTGTCCCGTTCGTCATTTGTGTCCCGGTGTCCCAATTTGTAATTTCTCTTTGAGTGTCCCGGTCGTCATTTATATTCCCTGTGTCCCGGTGTCCCGGTCGTCATTTGTGTCCCGGTCTGTAATTTCTATTCGAACAATCCCTGTGTCCCGGTCGTCATTTATATATCCCGCCTGTGCCCCGGCGTCCCCGTTGTAGTTGTGTCCCTGTGTCCCGGTCGTCATTTATATTCCCTGTGTCCCGGTCGTGATTTGTGTCCGGTTGTCCCTGTCTGTAATTTCTCTTTGAGGTTCCCGGTCGTCACTTATATTCCCTCTGTCTCGGTCGTCATTTGTGTCCCGGTCTGTAATTTCTCTTTGAGTGTTTTTTCTTTTTAGTTTTTTTTTAGTTTTTTATCTTTTTTCTTTGTTCAGTTTTCTTTTTCTTCTTTATTTTTCAGCGTCACTATGAAGTACATATCGACGAACCTTTGTTTTTTTAACTTAAATCTGGTAGGCATTGATGACCTTATCCATAGAGAACGGATCCGTTCCAATTATGTCAATCACGTATCTAGAATTTGTGCTTAATCTTCCCATCAAGTTTCATCCCGATCTCTCCACTCTAAGCGTTTTCCAAGATTTTTGTTTCCCTCCCCTATGTCTTCGGATCCAATTCGAGTCAAAAATCGAGCATCTGAGACATAAGATCGTTCGATATATCAAGTTTCATTAAGATCCGATCACTTATTCGTAAGATAAAAATACCCCAATTTTCACGTTTTCCAAGAATTCCGGTTTCCCCCTTCAGCTCCCCCCAATGTCATAGGATCTGCTCGGAATTTAAAATAAGAGCTTTAAAGCACAAGATCCTTCTAAATATCAAATTTCATAAAGATCTGATCACCCGTTCCTAAGTTACAAATACCTCATTTTTCCGAATTACCCCCCCCCTCCCCCAACTCCGCCAAATAGAGCGGATCCGGTCCAGTTATGTCAGTCATGTATCTTAGACTTGTTTTATTCTTCCCATCCAGTTTCATCCTGATCTCTCCGCTTTAAGTATTTTCTAAGATCCCCCCCCCCAATGACGCTGAATCCGGTTGATATTAAAAACAAGAGATCTGAGTTACGAGGTACTTCTAAATATGAAGTTTCATGAAGATCCGATCACTCTTTCGTACGATAAAAATACGTCATTTTTTCTAATTTTTCAGAATTAATCCCCCCCCCAATTCCCCCAAATAAAGCGGATTCGTTCCAATTATTTCAATCACGTATCTAAGACTTCTGATTATTTATCCTACCAAGTTTCATCCCGATCCCTCCACTCTAAGCGTTTTCCATAATTTTAGGTCTCCCCCCCCCCCTCCAACCTCCCCCAATGTCACCAGATCTGGTCAGGATTTGACATAAGAGCTTTGAGACATGATATCCTTCTAAATATTAAATTTCGTTGAGATCCGATCACCAGTTTGTAAGTTAGAAATACCTCATTTTTACAAATTTTTCAGAATTAGCCCTTCACCCCCCAACTACCCCAAAGAGAGCGGATCCGTTCCGCTTATGTCAATCATGTATCTAGAATTTGTGCTTATTTTTCCCACCAAGTTTCATCCCGATCCTTCCGCTCTAAGTGTTTTCCAAGACTTTAGGTTTCCCCCTCCCAACTCCCCCCCCCCAATATAACCAGATCGGGTCGGGATTTAAAACAAGAGCTCTGAGACACGATATACTTCCAAACATCAAATTTTATTAAGATCTGATCAACCGTTCGTATGTTAAAAATACTTCATTTTTTCTATTTTTCCGAATTAACCGCCCCCCCCACTCCTTCCCCCCAGGTTAAGATTGATTGGAAGATAGAAATGAAGGAAGATAGAAATTATTCAACTTGCTACTTAGTGGCACCAGATGGTGAAATTTTGCCCACCCTTGGTCGCAAAAATGCTGACTGGTACCTTAGTAAAGACGTTGCAGAACAGGTGAAGGAAGACCCTTTTACGATTCGACTGAAGTCAGAACCAAACTGGCGACCTGTTGGAGTATGTGATAAATATTATCAGACACCTCAAAAAATCTGCTGTGTTGTATGTGGTCAAACAGAATCCTGCGTGAGAAAAAATATTGTCCCGAAAGAATATCGTAATACCCTGAAAAGCTATCAGTCTCACGACGTTCTTCCGTTATGTGTCACATGTCATAAAATCAGTAATAATTGCGATCAGGAGCTTCGTAAACGACTAGCTGAGGAATGTAGAGCTCCAATTGGGGCCATAGACAAGGTCAAAGCAACCAATCCTTTATTGAAGAAAGTTGTATCAGCGGCAAGAACCATCAAATCCGCTAAAGATAAAGTTCCATTCGACAGGCTTGCTGAACTTGAAGCGATAATTACTGAGTATTACAATGTCAGTTTGTTGACTAGCGAAGTACTTGAAGAAGCTTTAAAGATCGGAACACAATCGGTTAGCAAAGAACCGCGTGACCGTAAAGTTGTAAGCTGCTATGTACAGAAACCTGAGGGTTTATTAAGCCTGGAAATACTTTGGAGAAAGCATTTTATTGATTCAATGAAACCGAAGTTTCTACCACCACACTGGCCTTTTAGACCACAATAAAGAGAGGCTAGACAATAGGATGGCTCAAAATCGAGTTGATCCTGAAGATTACGTGAAATCAAGCTGTCGGTAGGGGTCAGGCAGTTTAATTTTCTTTTTTGTTTGGAAGATTATGACTATTTAGTGACTATAATGAGAAACAAGTTTTCAATTTCTCAAATTTGAATTTTCCATCTGATGCGTCAGTTCATTCAATACTTTCCTCGAGTTAACATCTCAGTATCGGAGAGCGCGCATTTTGACTTATTTTATGCTAATCTTGTGAACACCTGTGAATAGTTATTATGACCAAGAAAAAGAGACGTAATGATATGGAATCCACACGATTATCTATGCAAGATTCAACAGCCCAAGGGACAATACGTGATTTGATTGATACGCTGACCAGTTCAGTCCATCGCATTTTAGAAACAGTTAAAGCAACGCTGGAAGAGATACAAAGTTTGAGATCTGAATTATCCGAAATCCGTTCAGACATTAGTGGTCTAACCTCCAAAGTGAATGATATTGAAATCATAACTGCGACCCACTCGGATACAATAATAGAGATTCAGGCAGAATTAAAAGATATACGAAAGAAAGAAACCCATGGATTAGGCCCTCTCACTGATAAGGTCCTCATATTGGAGAATTTGGAAAAGAAAGACAACATTATTGCTTGGAATTTAAAGGCTGCCTCGGTGCCGGAGGCCTCGACGAAAATGGAACATTTGCTGGAAAACTTCTTACAACTAAAAATTAATTTGGAAGTTAAAGAAGTACATGATAAATTTGTGAAAATACGACTCATGAACTCGGATGACAAATTCTCGGTACTTCAAGGGAATAAACATTTACGTGACCAGCTCTGGAAAAAAGACCTTGATAAAGCGACAAAATTTGATTACAATGGAGTTTTCTTCAGTGATGATGTTAGTAAAACCTGCAGGGAAATTCGCGCTACGCTGAATCAGAAAAAAGAAAGAAAGGAAGGATAAAGGTTTTGTTGCATGGATCCCACCCACGGTACCACCCACATTATGCTACATAGACCAAGACGGAGTGAAACAAAAAAAGAAGTGGTATAACGTCCCACCAGTCGAATAAATTGTGTTATTTTTCTTATTTGTTTTTTTTTGTCATTTTTAGTGATTTGTTAGGATTTGTTCATAATAGTCATTATATAAATGCGCAAATATGTGTTGGGGTGCGCACATTGGTGCCAAAATGTGCGTGTTCTCTGTCGAATGAGAAAGAATGAACATACTTCCACCGAAACACAATGGAATTCTTCGACGTATGCGGTTGTTATATGTGCTTAGATTAGTTTTCTTTTTTGAGTCATCTTTCGTTAAATTGTTGATTAACTGGAGTTAGGCTTTTTGTTGATTTATGATATTGAGTTTACATAATTTACCTGATCTTGCAAGCAGAACTAAACAGTTAGAGGAAAATCCTTTTGATATACTGGAATGCATGAGGGATGTGAAGGATGATGAAGCAGAAATTTTGGAAGATAGCCCCAAAAACAAATATTCATTTATGGATGATTCTATCCCCACATGCAGTAATGTACGTTTTTCTTGTTTTAACTGCAGATGTTTACTTAGTAGCATTGAGCTCATAAATGACATAATTAATAAAAATAAAATTAAAGCTTTAGCGGTAAATGAAACTTTCTTAAATGATAGGAATATTAACGATGTAATGTTTTTTGTATTATGATTTTGTTGATGAGAGTAGAAAACACCATCAGCATGGTGGATTGGGATTTATCATAAGAAAAGAGTTAAAATCGAAAATAAGACGAGACCTAATGATTTGGAATATAGAAATGATTTTTGAAACGTGTATTCTGGAATGTGAAGTTAATAAAAAATCAACAATTATGATATCTTTATATCGCCCACCTTCCGGAAGCATAGATCAACTTTTGATGCAATTTGAAATTCTATTAAATAAAATATCACAAATGAATAAGCAAATATTTATTTTTGGTGATTTCAACCTAGACCTAATGAAAATTGAATCAAAGCAAAATGATTCGAAGATAAAAGAATTTTTAGAACTAATGCTTTGTCAAGGACTGCTCCCATCATGTCTGATTCCAACTCGAATAGATGGTAATGGAGCAACATTAATTTTAATATTTTTTCTAATAGTACTTGTTTTTCAACTGTTGTCATATTAAACGATATTTCAGATCACGGTTTGATAATTTCTGAATTTAATTTGGCCATATCTAAAAAAAATAAACGTAATGAAAAAACAGGTCGTATAATAAATGATGAATCAATTGCGCGTTTAATTATTAAGCTAGGAGATATAGATCGGAAGAAGTAGTCAGTACTGAGGATGCAAATAAGGCATTGGAAATGTTTTATAAATCATTTAATGATGTTTATAATGATATATGTTCGAAAGTTAAAAGGAAAGCACCCAAGTCAATGTCACAAAAAGCATGGATATCCCCGAGACTGTTAAAATGTATTAATGAAAAAAATAGAGTATACAAAATTAAATGCAACTATCCGTCTGATGAAAACATCCAGAAATTCAAATTGTACAAAAATACTCTGACTATAACTTTGAGAGAAAGTGAAAGAAATTATTATGAGAAGGAAATATCTTCAGCTGCGTCCCAGCAGAAAATGTGGGAAATCTTGTGTGATAAATCAAATAAAAATAAACCAAGAGCAATACAGACTTTTCTTAATAACGGAAATGACGCTAATGATACAACTGAAAAAAAGGATATCGCAGAATTATTTGCTAAGCATTTAAGTGAAATTGGTGAAGAATTGGTTAGAGATCTTTTGGATGAGTCATCAGATTATACACGATTTTTCCCCCAAAATGAAGATAGGTCATTGTATATGCTACCAGTATCATTTGATGAATTCCAAAAAGCTATTAGTGATTTAAAGAGTGGAAATTCGGCTTCAGTAGATGATATATCGACAAATCTTTTAAAGAAAATATCAGGAGTAATATATGCACCTCTTGCACATGTTATAAATACGAGCATAAAAAATGGTGTCTTCCCTGATCTTCTGAAAAAGGCTAAAATAATCCCTATGTTTAAAAAAGGTGAGGCTCAAGATTCCAATAATTACCGTCCTATTGCACTCCTTTCCCCACTGGCTAAAGTTATAGAAAAAATAATGAAGTATAGACTTGCATCATTTCTGGAAAAGATAATTTTTTTTTGAAGTTCCAGTTTGGTTTTTTAAAAGATAGATCGACAGAAGATGCCGTACCGCAACACATATTTTCATTAATGATGCTTTAGATGATGATTGTTTAGCAGCTGCACTGTTTTTTGATATTAAGAAAGCTTTCGACACTTTAAATCACGAAATTCTATTTAAAAAACTTGAAAATACGGGAATAAGAGGAGCACCTTTAAAATTAATCAAATCATATTTGCACAATCGAAGGTTTGTGGTAGATATTGATGGTGAATATTCATCTGAGACATCGGATAATAATATCGGTGTACCGCAAGGTTCAATTTTAGGACCTCTATTATTTTTAATATATATAAATGATCTCCCTAAATCTACTCCTGAAAATGCATTAACAATTACGTTTGCGGATGATACTGCAGCAAGTTTTAAAGCACCAACATTAGATGCACTGAAAGAAAAACTGATTGAAGTTGCAAAATCCATCACAAATTGGTTCCAAATTAACAAACTTGTCCCTAATTTTGTTAAAACAGAATTTATTATTTATGGAAGATCAAGTCAAAAGTTGAAAAATATTTCTCTGAATAAAATTACCGTTGATACTATTCATGAAATCAAAAGAGTATACACAGCAAAATATTTTTATTCTCATATAAGGTTCTAAGAATCCTATATTTTTGCCTAATTGATGCACACCTCCAATATTGCTCAGCTGTATTTTTGCTGACTTTTAAATCACATATTAAACCCTGCAAAACAAAGATATTCGAATTCTAGATAAGTTTTTACAACACCCGAGGAGTACAGATATCCACTCTGAAACACGTACCTCTTACCTGTTTCTAGACATAATGACTCTTACACAGAAATCTCATCTCCCATTATCTATTTGGTTTTTTAAGATTCAACATGTACATAATTTCTTTTTTGACCAGAATTTACTGTCCAAACATCAAAATTCACTGATAACTAGATGTGTCAACCCGTACAAACTACCTCTGGTGAAAAATGAAAGATCCCGTTTCAACCTCCGGTATATGATCCCATCAATAGACAACAAAATTCATTAAATAAATTTGTTGAGTTACCAAAAGGATCTTTCAAGAGACGATTTAAAAGTTATATAATGGAATCTGCTTGCAAGAACGGTTGGTACAATTTTTTTATTTTATATTTTATTTTGGCCCAACTCCACTTACTCCAAATCAAATACTCTGATTAAAGATACTGTTTTGTTTTTTGTTTTTTTATTGATGAAATAGTGGTTCATTTTTTGTTTGTTCTGTATCAATGAGGATTGTTAAATTTCGTTTATATGTCTTGTCCGGTAGTCGAGCTTGTCTCTCCATTTGGGCAAGTTGAAGATTTTGATGAATATGAAATTTTGAATAACTGAATCTGAATCTATGACTTGGCGCTAAATTTGGAAACTGGCTCATAATTTTTCTGTCATGATGTTTCATTCAATTTTTCAAACAAAAAGAGTGTTTTGAATTCTCTAAAGAATAACCAAGAAAGTAGTCCAAATACATCAATATCTAGAAATCTTCTTATTAATAGTTTTTTCATATTTTTGGTTTTATTGCTTTTACCTTCTAGGGAAAACCAAGGATCCCACAGAACTACTTCAGAAAATGATTGGACTTGGAAAAAGAAATTATGGTATCAACTACGATTTTGCCGCAATTCTTTCTTACGTCTCTGTAACTTCCCTGTGTTGCCTATAGTAAAGAGTCATGTCTCTTTATTGCGTTCTTTTCAGTTATTTTCTTTCCCGCCACCAGTGTTTGGAGATGGCCGTAGAAACTTGAGGAAAGTCATCAATTAGAAATTCAATGCCCCTTTCAAGTGCTATAAGTTATTGAAAGGCAATCAGCCGTCTTCGCATGCACTTTTTCGCCACCCGCCCCGTAACCACCTATGATATTAAATAAGAATTTTGAGATAGCCATTCTGGTCAATATTGTCGAAGAGTTTAATAATTCTGTTTCCATTGATGACATAACGTGATATTAAGAGAGCGCGAAACAAATTTAGGCCTTTTGGAAGAAAAACTTTTTTTTCTCAGAATTTGAATAAGAAAATAATATGCCACGTAGCTAAATAATTCGGCATCATTCTGGTATACTGTGCTGAAATTTTGGTTCAAGGTTATGAAGTACTTTTTAGTCCACGCTATGACCTCCCGTTTCCATCTCCTATGAAGTGAACTTGCGTCAACAAATGCAATCGGTAGAAGAATTCTTTTCACTCTTTTGAACCATATTTGAAAAGTGCGAGTTAAGCCATTTATTTTTTTTTGGTGAGACGATAACCGCTCAAAAGGGACAAAAACTACAGTTGTCACAATAAAAAGAAGGAAAGAAAATTGAAAACTGCGTTTATTTTCAAGGCAAGACAATACAAAATTCGTCAATCAGAGATCGCCGTATAATACAAAAAGTACATTTTATATAAAACAAGACACGAGATCTATTTATTTTCCGAATATAAAAGCACTCTAGACTAAAACTAAACGACAATATAAAAATCATCTTGCGTCATGTCTATTTGTCAAGTTTCAGATACACGATATGTCTATTTCGACCTACTGAGAGTGAATGAAAGAAATAGCATGAAAGACAATAGCAAATGAAAAGAGAGGAGGTGTTTGCGCAGAAACACACTGAAAGACACACAACTGGCATTCTAGAGTCAGCTTGCTGAAATTCCTATACTCCCAATATCAATAAGATTTTTAGGACACATCACTTACACATTTTTCGTCATGACTCCGCCTTCGCGCGTGCGCAATTACAAATATTTAGCGAATTACATTTGGAATATAGAAAACCTGTTGGAGCTATTACTTAAACCCTTTGGGAAAGTTCCCAAACCGCGGAAAATGATGTGTCCCGTTTCTTAGCCAAATTTTGCATACTTTATAATATTCATGCTGCGGCTTGGTCTAATAAACCTTGAGACAACCAAAAGAATTCCCGCCCTACAAATGTTCGTATGCCAAATATACGTGGATTACCAAATCTTTTATGTTTTTAAGCTTCATCTTACAGTTCCTTCTTTTTTCAAATAAGTAAAATTACAGTGTTCCGGAAACTAGGCCAACATATTTCCAACTTATATTTTGCTTTCAGAAAATGCAAACTTCCTCTAAGGTTGGGTATGGCGAAGATCGAGCTTAATAAGACAGGAGAGCTTAATTTTTGTAAGTTTGTTATTGTTATCTCTATTCGACTATAAAGGTCCTATCCAAATTCTCAGTTGTTTTTTTGCCATCATCATCACAATATAGGATATATTTATTTATCTCCTTCTAAGCATATCATAGTATAATATTAAAATTCTATATGCAAAGTCATTGAATTCGTTAAAAAAAATTACATTCAGTTAGGTACTGTTATCATTTCTTTATAATTGAGTTATTTTTTTCTTAAAGCATTGGAGTCAATTCATAAAAATGTAGGGTGGGGTGAAAATTTTGTTGTTTTTGAATGGAAATACCAAAATGGCTTTTTTCAATGAAAATACTCCAAAAACAAGGATTTTTCAAAATTTGGGAAGAGGAAAACAGGAAAACATCTAGGGTGGTGGTGGGGGTGAATTCACCTCAACGATTTCACCGCCCCAATTGATGCCCCTGACTGCGGGACTGGGTAATCACACCCCCAAACCTATTTCTCATGTTAATCAACGGATTGTTTCATACTTTACCCCTTCCCCACTCTTCTGTTGGTCTGAAAAAATATTTGAATCTTAATAACCTATTTTCAATTTACCACTTTCACATATTTCCGACCCCTGTGACGCGTACACAACCGCTTTTTACTTTCCAGATTACACTAAATGCTTCCCCTCTTTCCCCATATACAGCTTTGGTTACAGAGACATATACTGGTGACCATGGATTTTAAGAGTTTCTAACACTTTTCGCTTGACAAAAAAAAACAACTCTTATGTAGAAGAATTAGGATATTTAGATATAGCCAAAATAAAAATAAAAAAAAAATAAAAAAAAAACATCTGACTCTAGTGGCGTCAAATAAAATTGCAAAAACCCGCTCCCAGAACCCAAACGAAACACTTCTACTAAATGAACTAATATTGACAGGGCAGTATTTACATTTTATGTTACCATAAAGTCAAGTGTCGGAAGCACCACGCAAATTGAGCGGTTAATCTCAGTCTTGGGATGTGTTCCTGAACTCGATTATAATTAACAATCATTAATTATTTGTTATTACCTTTGGCCTACAATGGGATATAACAACATTTTTATACACTAAAACACGCATAATACATAAAGGGGGCTGATAGTGTAGCTTGCTCTGCACTTATAGCAACACAAATTGTCTGCAATTTTGTGTTATATGTTGTATAGGAATAAAAATTAATGTTAATTGATTTCTGGAACATATCCTCAATCTAAATATTCTTGTACAATAAATGGAATTTCTAAGTCCAATGAAAGCTCGGGTTACGTTTTCAAACAAAATAAAGATACAATTAAGCCAAGAGCTTATTCCAAAATACAGATTTTTATGGAACTTGGTATTAACCAAGTGACATATAGCAGTCGCCAATTCTGTCGGTCTGTCTGTCGGTCTGTCTGTCGGTCTGTCTGTCTGTCGGTCTGTCCCGGTTTTGCTACTTTAGGCACTTCCAGGTAAGCTAGGACGATGAAATTTGGCAAGCGTATCAGGGACCGCACCAGATTAAATTAGAAATAGTCGTTTTCCCGATTTGACCATCTGGGGGGGAGTGGGGGCCCGGTTAATTCGCAAAAAATAGAAAAAATGAAGTATTTTTAACTTATCAGCGGGTATTTGGATCTTAATGAAATTTCATGTTTGGAATGATATTGTGTCTTAGAGCTCTTATTTTAAATCCCGACCGGATCTGATGACATTGGGGGGAGTCGGAGGGGGAAAACCTAAAGTCCCGGTTTTGCTACTTTAGGCACTTCCAGGTAAGCTAGGACGATGAAATTTGGCAAGCGTATCAGGGACCGGACCAGATTAAATTAGAAATAGTCGTTTTCCCGATTTGACCATCTGGGGGGGAGTAGGGGCCGGTTAATTCGGAAAAATAGAAAAAATGAAGTATTTTTAACTTATGAGCGGGTGATTGGATCTTAATGAAATTTGATGTTTGGAATGATATTGTGTCTCAGAGTTCTTATTTTAAATCCCGACTGGGTCTGATGACATTGGGGGGAGTTGGAGGGGGGAAACCTAAAATCTTGGAAAACACTTAGAGTAGAGGGATCGGGATGAAACTTGATGGGAAAAATAAGCGCAAGTCCTAGATACATGATTGACATAATCGGAACTTATTTTTTCTCTTTGGGGTAGTTGGGGGGGGGAGTAAGTCTTAAAAATTAGAAAAATGAGGTATTTTCAACTTGCGAACGGGTGATCGGATCTCAATGAAATTTGATGTTTAGAAGGATATCGTGTCTTAGAGCTCTTATTTTAAATCCCGACCAGATCTTGTGATGGGGGCGGGGAGTTGGGAGGAGGAACCTAAAACTTGGAAAACACTTAGAGTGGAGGGATCGGGATGAAACATGGTGGGAAAAATAAACACAAGTCCTAGATAGATGATTGACATAAACGGAACGGATCCGCTCTCTTTTGGGTAGTTGGGGGGGGGGTTAATTCTGAAAAATTAGAAAAAATGAGGTATTTTTAACTTACGAACGGGTGATTGGATCTCCATGAAATTTGATTTTTAGAAGGATATCGTGGCTCAAAGCTCTTATTTTAAATCCTGACCGGATCTGGTGACATTGGGGGAAGTTTGGGGTGGGGAGACCTAAAATGATGGGAAACGCTTAGATTGGAGGGATTGGGATGAAACTTGGTTGGAAAAATAAGCAAAAGTCTTGCATACGTAATTTACATAATTGGAACGGATCCGCTCAATTGCGGGGGGGGGGGTAATTCTGAAAAATAAGAAAAATAACGTATTTTTAACTTACGAAGGAGTGATCGGATCTTCATGAAACTTCATATTTAGAAGGACCTCGTAACTCTGATATCTTATTTTAAATCTCAACCGGATGAAACGTAATTGGGGGGGGGGGCAGTTGGGGGGACCGGAAATCTTAGAAAATACTTAAAGCGGTGAGATCAGGATGAAACTGGATGGGAAGAACAGAAACCTGTCTAAGATACGTGACTGACATAACTGGACCGGATCTGCTCTCTTTGGTGGAATTGGGAGGGGGGAGGTAATTTTGAAAATTGAGGTATTTGTAATTTACGAAAGGGTGACAAGATCTTAATGAAATTTGATATTTAGAAGGATCTTGTGCTATAAAGTTTAACTTTAGGTTCTGACCTTCTCACAAGTGCCAAATGAGCTCTTGGCTCTTGGCTCTTCCGACCTCGTACCATATGAGCTCTCGGCTCTTCTGACCTCGTCCAAATGAGCTCTTGGCTCTTCCGACCTCGTACCATATGAGCTCTCGGCTCTTCCGACCTCGTCACAAGTGCCATATGAGCTCTTAGCTCTAGTTTATATATTTATTTCAACTGCTTTTATTTATTTATTTCAACTTCTTTTGTCCTTAGTTGAACCATGCTAGTTCATATAACGCCAAAAAATTTTTTTATAGATAATCAAGGCCTTGTCCAGGATTGTTATTCGAGGGGAGGGGGACGAAAAAACTTTGAAGTGTATCAAAAATGTGGTTTTAGACAATTTTATTGTTTTTACAAGTCGGACAAAAATTTCGTGGGGGGGAGGTCAAAGCCCATCGCCATGGATACGGCCTTGCACATCATTATTCTAAGGATATATCAAGGCAAACACGAAATATATTCCCTTATTGTTTGTGTCAAGTTTCGCTAAGGTTTTGTTTCATTTAATTTCTTCTGACGAAACTTTGTCGAAAGCTTAGAGCACATAGAAATAATTTTAATTTATTAAATACAATTTTTTGTGTATGCAAATGAAAACTACTCATTTGAGGCAATACCTTTGTTTTTTTGACAGCCTAAAGTGTTGTGGGGTGGATCCAAGGGCACATCCCTAATTTTTGTTCGAGGGAGGGGTATTTTTTCGTTTCTTTGCAAAAAAACTTAAAAACGCATCGAAATTTCCTTTATATTCATTTTCATTTTGTTTTTAAGAGTCAGAGCCACCTCCTAGATACAACCTTGGGTGGACCTTTCAAGATCGAGGGTCAAAGGCCCATTGCCTCCATTTTAGAAGCTTATTTTTTTTTTATACGAGGCGTGTTTTTAAAATAAGGCCCGATTGAACACAACTAAACAACGAAAGATAATTTTTAAAAAGTGAATTTATTTTAATAAAGTACATACTTTACCCTATTTAATGGCATAGTTGACAAGCTTGTTCAAACACTTATTATTCTTCTCAACTAATTTAAAGTAACCTTTTCATAAAAATTTACCACCAGCACCGATAACCATAGGTTCACTGCCGTTTTTACATCATCGCCATCATCATAATGGTTCTTACTGAGGTGGCAACCGGTTGAACTGGAGATATCACACCCAAATCAAGGCAACAGAACATGGAATAGAAAACACGTAGCATCCTGAAAAAAGGGAATTGTCCTTCTTCATGACAGTGCATGACCTCATGCTGCAGGTTAGACCTGTAATTCGTTGGACAGTTTTGCCCAGGGAATTTTTAGGCCATTCACCCAACAGTTCTGATCATGCGCCGAGCGTTTACCACCCGTTTCTCCACCTCAAGCACAGCTTAGATACCAATACAGTTATGAAAACTCCTACCTTGCCCATGAGAAGCTGTTGGTAGAGAGCTCTGAACTTGGCGCTTCCTCCAAGCCCGCGCTCCGACGCGTAGATCGTACTATAACACCATAGGCGGGAACGCAATTTTGTTTTGTATTGGTATCTAAGCTGTGAATTGCTCCGACTTTTAGATTCAGACAGCCAGTTTCCTGTCTCCAGTCGCTAGCATCGCTACTTCGCACTGTGTCCCAAAAATAAATCGAGTTTTAACAACTGTATTGGTATCTTAGCTGTGACCTCAAGCAACACCTAAGTGGCAACCGTTACAATGATGACGTCAACGTAAAAATGGCAGTGAATTTTGGATTACCAGAGCTGACAACAAGTTTTTAACAGAGGTTGCTTTAAAATTAGTTGAGAGGTAGGATAAGTGTCTGAACAAACCTGGCAACCATGCTGTTGAATAGAGTGAAGTGTGCTCTCTCTGAAAATAAATTTACTATTTTGAAATAATCTTTTGTTCTGTACTTCTGTTCAAACGGACCTTACTTTAAAAACAACCCTCGTATGTTTGGATTTTCTTTAGAAATTTTTGTAAATTTTGTAATTTCTTTAGTAATTTTATTTTTATTGAAACTAAAGTAGAGGGTGTCGTTAATAAATAAAAATAATTACTATATCAATAAAATAAAAATAAATTAAAAAGTAATCAAATTGTAATAATTAAAATAATTATTAATAATAAAACAATTAAAAATAAATTTTTTGTTAAAAATAAACTGAAAATAATTGTTTTAAAAAACGCAAATTTTTTTAGAGTTTGTCCCAAAAATTTTGTGGGAGACAGGAGGAGGGGACGCTAACCAAGATTTTGCCCCGGGTGCAAGAGGCCAGAACCGTCACTGTTGCATTTCAAAAAATAAGCATTGCACACAAAGAACAATGTATGAAACGTGATAGCTGATAATCTCAGATCAAATGATTCTGAGTAACAGTCTCAGAATTTAGATTTTAAAAAGCAGAAAATAAAGTTTTTATCGCGATAGATTACTTGTTCATTATTGATTTATTATTATTTAACTTATCGCGGTTTAAACCTAGGGGAGAACCTTTGTCATCACTATTTTCCTTTTATTTTGGGTTTTTCTATCACATTCTTAAATATATGTGTCTATTCTCTAAATCTTGAAAATTGTTTGTAAATGGACACCCAATCGCCATCTAATAAGCAGGATAATCCTAGTTAACATGTTTTGCACAGGGAGAACCTTTATCTTCACTTCTTTCACTGCTGTAGAGTTAAAAAAAAAAAAAAATCTGATAGCAGCAGATTTTGATCCTTAGCAGATTTTTTTTATTCTATTTTTATTTTTTTGCACTGATGAACCTTAGTTGAAAGACAAAATGCGATGTTTGAAAAGCTTTATATTTCTATTATTGGGGAAATTTAGAATGAATCTACATTTCGGAATTATTTTTACTTTTAACAAAGCCAATTTTTGGCACAAATAAATCTTGGATTGTGATAATTTAATACCGTAGCTTGATGAAAGGGTGCGTTTACAGCAAAACGCAAAACACAACATAAAATCGCAAAAATTAATTGTAATTTTATAATTTTTTTAATTTTTGCTGAGATGTATTTGCAAAACTTTATACCCGCTAAGGAAATTTTGCCTTCAAATATAAACGTTTTCAAGTCTTATGCGGTATCCAAAATCAAAAGGCATTGATTCAAATTCCTGTGAAGATTTTTCAGACAACTTATTTGACTTGGTCTCTTCGTTCTGTTCTGACTTTAAGCAAATGATTCTAACATAATTTGTTCTTGTGGTGCAACTACTTATTGATGGATTGATGGAAGCTAGTTTAGAGGTAATTATCCCAAACTGATCCCAATTTATAATTTGATAATAATTTGGTAATAATTAATTATAATTTGGTAATAATTTACCAATTATAATTTGGTAATAATTTGATCCCAAATTATAAAAATCAACTAATTCCCAACTGGAACTTTATCCAGCCAAAATTACCAGGTAAAAGACTGTTGGATTGTGATTTAAAATTACCAGACAAAATACTGTTGGATCACGATTTAAAATTATCAGACAAAAGACTGTTGGATCACGATTTAAAATTACCAGACAAAAGACTGTTGGATCACAATTTAAAATTACCAGACAAAAGACCGTTGGATCATAATTTAAAATTACCAGACAAAAGACTGTTGGATCACGATTTAAAATTACCAGACCAAAGACTGTTGGATCACGATTTAATATTACCAGACAAAAGACTGTTGGATCACGATTTAAAATTACCAGACAAAAAACTGTTGAATCAAGATTTAAAATTACCAGACATTGATAACCATAAAGCAACGAAGCCGCTCAATATTGGTAAATAGAAACAAGTATCAAAATCACAACATCATATGAAGCATATACAACAACATTAAAAAAAAAAAAACTATAAAATCGAGTGACATAATTAAGCCCAATTAAACGGAAGCACGATTAATATACAGTCTGTAAAAGGTTAAATCAATAGACTGTTGTCAACTAGTAGTAATTGTTTAAGTTCTCATTGCATTTGAAATAAAATAATCACTGAGACATTAAACGTAATTCAAATAAAAAAGGAGGCAATGTACGAGTTACCAGTCCCTACAAATATAGTTTTAATTTTAATAATTAAGATAATTTTGCTTATACTAAAGTTCAAGAAGCATGTACAGTTTTAAAGTACACTAACTAGGTAGACATTTATAAAAATAATATCACCATCTAACTTATAATTACCCCAAAGTAGACAATTTTAGTAAGCATTCTACCGGCAGCCCTATTCATCAACAACTAATAATAATAATAACGCCAATAATATAGTAGGTGACAAGTCCATACCCATGGGAGGAGTACTGGAGTTTGAACCCCCCTTACTGAATTTTTCTCCAACTCATAAAAACGTAACATAAATGCATGTAAACATATTTTTATATGTCTTATTGAGGTGTTTGTGTTACCCTTCTGCCCCCAAACAAAAATCCTGGATACGCCTTTGGTGGTGAGTGAAATGGTAGCTTACTCGTAACACGTACATAACCTATTTTTAATTACATAAAAAATAGCCATTTTTAAGCCGTGGCGTTAGTTGCGGGGGGGCGTTCTCCACCTAGATTTTGAATATTTTCTTGTTCGTTATTATTTTTTTGAAAAACTTTTGTTTTCAAATTTTCATTGACAAATTTGGAAAAATTCTCTAGGATTTTTGAGAAGAAAGAATATTCCTCTCCCCTAATTTTCATGAATCGAGACCACTGATTTTGAGCACGCGATTTTAAAGTTTACACTTCACCAACTCAAAATTTGATGGCGGGAAAACATGCTCAAGTGGGACACCGGATCTTTTTCCGCCTTTGCTTTTAAATTTATACCCTCGATCGAAATTTTTGGGAATTAAGAATGAAAAACTTACGTAAAATAATTATACATCTTTAAGCTCAAACAGGTCACTTTGTCCCTATCCAAAAACGGGACTTTGAAATAAATTTGACCCTTACATAATCCTTGATACACCAGGCCATGGGTTGCTTATAAATTAGATGGCACTTAGAGTCTCTCTCCGTCGAGTTCCGTAAACTCTTTTAACACAGCGAGAGCAAAATTTAACCGGTCTTGGAGCTGAATATCTCAGCTGTTTTTGTGTATGTCGATTAGACGATATGTGGAAGACTGTCGTATCGAATTGATATCATGAAAAGAGAAATCACCAATGCAACAGCACAAAAAAAAAAAAAAAAAGAGAGACAGAAGGAGAAAAGGAAGACTGTTTTCCTATATTAGTGATTAATATAGACCAGCTCTTGAATGAGGCCTTAACCCTACTCATCCATATAATCACATAGGTCAAACAGCATAGCCAAACACAATCAACCATAAAGAATAATCCATGGACAAGCAGTCATGTCGTCAATAAGTATAAGTCGTCATTTACCAAACAATAGAAAAAATAATAAAGACAAATAATTCAGAGGCAACAACCCAACAAAAGGGCTCATCAGGAGAATACACTGGCCAATAGGGTTTCGCCACTTTAAATTCTCTACCCAGCCAAGTGTTGTGGCTACCACAGAATATCCATGGCATCCCCGTGTCAGGTATCACCCCCAAAATACATGCCTATGAAAAAAAAACAGCAAATGTAAAACAACCAAGTAACACCAAAACAAGCTTATCCTGTTAATATATCCCTCTTTTTAGCAACAATATATGTATAAAAATAAATTGTTTGTTTGTGTGTCGACTGACGTCATGTTTGTCGACTGACGTCATTATGAGGATCGAGCATTATTCCGTCATGAAGTTGTTTGTCGACTGATGTCGTGTTTGTCGACTGACGAAATTACAGACCGGGACACAAATGACGACCGGGACACTCAAAGAGAAATTACAGACTGGGACACTGGGACACAAATGACGACCGGAACACAGGAAATATAAATGAGGACCGGGACACAGGGACACAACTACAAAGGGGATGTCGGGGGCACAGGGGGTGGATATATAAATGACGACGGGGACACAGGAAATGTTCGATTAGCAATCACCATCAACAAAGCTCAAGGGCAGTCATTAGAATAATGAGGTATAGATCTGAATACGGATTGTTTTTCCCATGGACAATTATATGTTGCATGTTCAAGAGTCGGTAAACCTGACAATATATTTATATGCACAGACAATGGGATATATATATATATGAATTTCATGTTGTTCTTTGGAAGTACGGTGTTTTTTCTCTTCTTCCCCGGGAGAGATTTTATCGAATAATTGGCATTAGAATAACGAGAGAGGGCTAATTTGAACATAAATTTTGAGTTCTAGTGCCCTTTTTCAATAACAAATTAGGCAGTTGTCCCCCCCCCCAAAAAAAAAGGGCAGTTGCCCCCCCATACGAAGACAAAATATTACACAGCCCATGTCCCTTGACAATGTGGATGTGAATCCATCTTGCCCCGCCCCCCAAATAGAAGTGCTGGAGATTAGCCTCTGGTTGCGGGTTCTTGCCCTCTTCCGCCAAAACCTTCAGGCTTCCACATGTTTTTTGAGCGCTTCCTTTTTTTGCGCACTTTCCCTAAGTTTTGCTGTTTTTCGAGTTTGTGACATCCCATCTCCCTTGCAAATTGATTCTTGCTTGAAAGTGTTAAACAGTATAATTTGCATAAATCACTGCTATTTGTTCACTTCAGGGCTCTTGTTTTTTTGTCTGAGAAGTAAGCAGTAGCTACAGCAAAAAAAAAAAAAAAAAAAAAAAAAAAACCCGTTAGTGATGATCATGTGACTGGTAGTACCTAGACTAGAAATTTAGTCTTGAAAAAATAAAAAGAAAATTAGGCCTATGTAGATAGTGCAAATTCTTCCATTATTTCCTCTAGCTTTCTTTTTTGCATTCTATAATGCAACTTATTTTCCGGGTGAACTTCTTCCGGGACCATACTAAAGTCCTCATCAGAAGTGGCAGTTCAGAATCGGATCCGTTTATCACCAACTAGCTGTTTGGGTGGCGCTTCCCCCCCCCCAAAAAAATCGTTAGTGATGATCATGTGCGCCACCCCAACAGCTAGTATATATATATATATATATATATACTAACTGTTGGGGTGGCGCTTCGAACCACCCCAACACCTAGTTGGTGGGGGCGCTTCTTGCCCTCCCCCAAGCCCCCCCGCGCGCGTAAGTCGTTACGCGCCATATTAGTTGCGTGCCATTGTAGTTGTGTCCCTGTGTCCCACCTGTGAATATAGATATATATATATATATATATATATATATATATATATATATATATATGTTTTTAACTACGTAAAACTTAAGAATATACAACATTCTTCGCTGTCCCATTGTCTGTGCATATAAATAGATTGTCAGGTTTACCGACTCTTGAACATGCAACATATAATTGCGCATGGGAAAACAGTCCGTTTTCAGATCTATACCTCATGATTCTAATGATTGCCTTTAAACTTTGTTGATGGTGATTGCTAATCGACCATTCCCTGTGTCGCCGTCGTCATTTATATATCCCCCTGTGCCCCCCGGCGTCTCCGTTGTAGTTGTGTCCCTGTATCCCGGTCGTCATTTATATTCCCTGTGTCCCGGTCGTCATTTGTGTCCCGGTGTCCCAGTCTGTAATTTCTCTTTGAGTGTCCCGGTCGTCATTTATATTCCTTGTGTCCCGGTCGTCATTTGTGTCCCGATGTCCCGGTCTGTATATACATTCGTTTTTGAATTGGTCTTTTTTTTAGTTTTTAGTTTTTTACCTTTTTTTAGTTTTTTTAGTTATACCTCATGATTCTAATAATTGCCCTTGAGCTTTGTTGATGGTGATTGCTAATCGAACATTCCCTGTGTCCCCGTCGTCATTTTGGGTTTTTACTTTTTTTTTAGTTTTTTTTCTTTTTTATTCTCTTTTCTTTTTAGTTTTTTTGAAGTTTTTACCTTTTTAGTTTTTTTTTGTGTTGGGCTTCTCCTTTATTTTTCAGTTTTTTCCCTTTTTTTTCTTTTTCAGTTCTTACAGTTTTTTAGCTTTTTTATTAGTTTTTTTTTGTAGTTTTTTAGTTTTTTTTTTACTTATAATAATAATAATAATAATAATTTATTTTTAACCCAAATCATAACAAGTTATGGCACTTGTGGAGTAACAAAAAGAAAAAAAAATGAAATACACTACAAGTAAAATACACTACAAATAGAAAAAACATTATGCTACAATGAAATTAACCGAACAGACGGACCAAAGGATGATGAGGCGATAAACGATAAAAAGCTGATTCCGACAACCTTCCATACATGAGGGCCAACTTTGCACTTATATCAGGGACATCAAACTTACGAATTATCTTCCTATTGCTATACCAAGGGGGGAGATAAAGTAAAAATTTACAATATCTGAAATAAAAAATCCGAATCTGATTAACATCTTTTTTCTTTAGAAGGGGATAAAGACCAGAAAGATAAAGGACAGAATGATCACAAAATGTAGCATATAGTGTACCGAGTGCACGTCTATTATACTTCCCTCGATTAGCAACTATCTTAGAATAGCCCGTTTGAATTTTCTTTTGAACATCATGAACAGTGCACTGCCGTAGGCAAGAAATTGAATTTGTAACAGTAATACCCAACCACCGAAAGGCGGAAACAAAGGGTATGGAAAAACCGCGACAAGCTAAGGGAGCATTAGAGGAAGTCGGACCATTAAAAACTAGAAATTCACATTTCTCAATATTAAGAGAAAGACCAATATTAGAAAATAGACGTGAAACTTTTGAGACCATAAACGAGAGACCTTGCTTATTTTTACACAAAAGTAAAAGGTCATCTGCATAAGCAAGATAAGAAACATCTGAGAGTCCAATAAAATAATTTGATCTAATTTCATCTAAAATACCAGAAATGCACATTTTGAATATACTAGGTGATAAAACCCCTCCCTGCTTGACACCTCGACATAAACGGACAAACGGAGATCCAGATTTATTAATTCGGAGAAAAGAATTCTCATACCAAAAACGAAGAAGAAAAATGACTGAAAGATTTACACCATTATTAAAAAGGGAAAAAAAAGCTTGACTGTGAACTACATTGTCAAAAGCTTTAGAAAGGTCCAAAGTACACATATAAAGTGGCGACCCCTCAGCCATGCTATTCTTAAGGGCGGAAGAAAGAACACGGTGTGCATGTTGACAACCAATACCAGCTTGAAACCCGAATTTTTTCGATCCGAAATTTATATTTTCATTTAAATGAGGAATTAAAATATATTCAAGGATTTTACTCAAGTTACACGTAGTGGTTATGGGGCGATAAGATGAACATTGAGAAGGGAGTTTTCCCCGCTTTAGAATTGAGGTGACATTTCCACAAAGAAAGCTATCCGGAACCAGAGAAGATGTTAAACACATTTGGAACAACAACTGCAAATGAAATAAAAGAACAACACACTTCGGATTTATATTATTTACACTAATACCATCAGTATCAATGGATGAAGATTTCAGTTGCTTAATTGCATTTTCAACAGCAGTTATTGATACTGGAATAATATGGCCCTGATGAAGCGATGGCGGTAGAATTTTAGAAAGTAACCGAGAATAATGTGACTGCACAAAAAAAATTAATTTTGAAAAAATTCCCGAATAGTAAACATACCAAGTTGAACTAGAAATCGAATCACTATTATAAAGATCACTTTTATCCAGCTTCTCAGAATTGATCAATTTAGACCAATCCTTTTTAGAGGCTGGACATTCCATACCCTTATAACGAATAGATTTAAGGTATTTTTGATAATCATTCTTTGTTTTCTGCTTTATATCCGCAACAGACCCCGTTATAGGTCTGCCACAATCAACCCAAATTCGAAGCCAAAGTTTTGCCTTATTTTTAAAATTCTTTAATTCAGGATCGGCAGCCCATATAGATTTCCGCGTTTTTATACGAATACGTTCCTGGGGAACCGCAATTTTTTCAGTTTCTTTCATACATCTAATTATATCATCATGATATCTATCAAGATCACGCTTACTACCCTTTACTTGCAATTGGAGTAGATGATAAGGCACACGAATACAATTAAGCAGTGTAGATAAAAACAATATATATAAAGCAATATCGGCTCTTTTCCAATTACTACATTTAAACCATTTAGAATTCCCAATAGGGGCAACATTGCAAAGGTTACGTTTCAGTTCAGTAGTAAATGAAAGCGATAGATGGTCAATGTCATCATCCCTGTCATTTATACTCCCTGTGTCCCGGTCGTCATTTGTGTCCCGGTGCTTTGTTGATGGTGATTGCTAATCGAACATTCCTTGTGTCCCGGTCGCTTTCTCTTTGAGTGTCCCGGTCGTCATTTATATTCCCTATGTCCCGGTGTGCCGGTCGTCATTTGTGTCCCGATGTCCGAGTCTGTAATTTCGTCAGTCGAAAACATGACGTCAGTCGACACACATTTATGACGTCACTCGACAGACACACACACACACACACACACACACACATACAACTTATTTTTATATATATAAATAGATAGATGTGCCGGTGTCCCGGTCGTCATTTGTGTCCCGATGTCCCGGTCTGTAATTTCGTCAGTCGAAAACATGACATCAGTCGACACACAAACATGACGTCACTCGACAGACACATACACACACTGACAACTTATTTATATATATAGACTAGCTGTTGGGGTGGCGCTTCGCGCCAAACCTGTGAATAGAGATAGATATATATATATATATATATATATATATATATATATATATATATATATATCTGTCCCATTGTCTGTGCATATAAATAGATTGTCAGGTTTACTGACTCTTGAACATGCAACATATAATTGTCCATGGGAAAAACAATCCTTATTCAGATCTATACCTCATTATTCTAATGATGTGTCCCTGTGTCCCGGTCGTCATTTATATTCCCTGTGTCCTGGTGTCCCAGTTTGTAATTTCTCTTTGAGTGTCCCAGTCGTCATTTATATTCTCTGTGTCCCAGTGTCATTTGTGTCCCAGTGTCCCGGTCTGCAATTTCTATTTGAACAATCCCTGTGTCCCGGTCCCGGTCTTCATTTATATTCCCTGTGTCCCGGTCGTGATTTGTGTCCGGGTGTCCCATTCTGTAATTTCTCTTTGAGGTTCCCGGTCGTCATTTATATTCCCTGTGTCCCGGTCGTCATTTGTGTCCCGGTATGTAATTTCATAAGTTGACAAACATGACGTCAGTCGAGAAACAACTTCATGACGCATACAGTTCAATCCTTAAAATGACGTCAGTCGACAAACATGACGTCAGTCAACACACAAACATGACATCACCCGACAGACAGACACACACAGACACAGACAACTTATTTATATATATATATATATATATATATATATATATATATATATATATATATATATATATATATATATATATATATATATATATATATATATATATATATATATACTAGCTGTTGGGGTGGCGCTTCGCGCCACCCCAACACCTAGTTGGTGGGGGCGCTTCGCGCCCCCCCCAAGCCCCCCCGCGCGCGTAAGTCGTTACGCGCCATAATAGTTACGCGCCATTGTAGTTGTGTCCCTATGTCCCACCTGTGAATATAGATATATATATATATATATGGTTTTAACTACGTAAAACTTGCGAATATACAACATTCTTTGCTGTCCCATTGTCTTTGCATATAAATAGATTGTCAGGTTTACCGACTCTTGAACATGCAACATATAATGGTCCATGGGAAAACAATCTGTATTCAGATCTATACCTCATGATTCTAATGATTGCCCTTGAGCTTTGTTGATGGTGATTGCTAATCGACCATTCCCTGTCCCGGTGTCCCGGTCGTCATTTACATCCCCCTGTTTCCCCCGGTGTCCCCGTTGTAGTTGTGTCCCTGTGTCCCGGTCGTCATTTATATTCCCTGTGTCCCGGGTCCCGGTCATCATTTGTATCCCGGTGTCCCGGTCTGTATATACATTCGTTTTTTAGTTTTGTTTTTCTCCTTTATTTTTTTCCTTTTTTTTTCTTTTTTAGCTTATTTAGATTTTTAGATTTTTTAGTTTTTTTTATTAGTTTTTAGTTTTTATTTCTTTTTAGTTTTTTTGTCCCGGTCGTCATTTATATCCCCCTGTTTCCCCCCGGTGTCCCCGTTGTAGTTGTGTCCCTGTGTCCCGGTCGTTATTTATATTCCCTGTGTCCCGGTCGTCATTTGTATCCCGGTGTACCGGTCTGTATATACATTCGTTTTTTAGTTTGGTTTTTCTCCTTTATTTTTTTCCTTTTTTTTTTCTTTTTTAGTTTATTTAGATTTTTAGATTTTTTAGTTTTTTTATTAGTTTTTAGTTTTTTTTTTCTTTTTAGTTTTTTTGTAGTTTTTACCTTCTTTTTAGTTTTGTTAATTTTTTTTTTACTTGTGTCCTGGTCGTCATTTATACTCCCTGTGTCCCGGTGCTTTGTTGATTGCTAATCGAACATTCCTTTTGTCCTGGTCGCTTTCTCTTTGAGTGTCGTCATTTATTAGTTTTTTCCTTTTTTTTAGTTTTTTATTGGTTTTTACCTTTATTTTAGCTTATTTTTCAGTTTTTTCCTTTTTTTTAGTTTTTTTTTATTTTTTATTTTTTTTAGTTTTTTACCTTTTTTTAGTTTTTATAGTTTTTTTAGTTTTTTAGCTTTTTTACTTTTTTTATTAGTTTTTAGTTTTTTTTTGTAGTTTTTGCCTTTTTTTAGTTTTTTCAGTTTTTTTTTTAGTTTTTTATTGGTTTTTACCTTTATAGTTTTTTTAGTTTTTTAGCTTTTTTATTTTTTTTATTAGTTTTTAGTTTTTTTTTGTAGTTTTTGCCTTTTTTTAGTTTTTCAGTTTTGACGTCACCTAATCCAGTTTTTTCAGGTGACGTCACCTGACACATCCATCATCCATCCATCCATCCATCCACAGACAGACAACTTATTTTTATATATATAGATATAAATATATATATATATATATATATATATATATATATATATATATATATATATATATATATATATATATATATATATATATATATATATATATATATATATATATATATATACTAGCTGTTGGGGTGGTGGGGCTTCGCACCACCCCAACAGCTTCGCACTCCACCCAAGCCCCCCCTCGCGCGTAAGGCGTTACATGCCATTGTATTTGTGTCCCTGTGTCCCACCTGTGAATATAGATAGATATATATATATATATGTTTTTAACTACGTAAACCTTGCGAATATACAACATTCTTCGCTGTCTCATTGTCTGTGTATATAAATAGATTGTCAGGATAAATAGATATTCAGATCTATACCTCATTATTCTAATGATTGCCCTTGAGCTTTATTGATGGCGATTGCTAATCGAACATTCCCTGTGTCCCCGTCGTCATTTATGTATCCATATATTAATATAATATATATATATATATATATATATATATATATATATATATATATATACTAGCTGTTGGGGTGGCGCTTCGCGCCACCCCAACACCTAGTTGGTGGGGGCGCTTCGCGCCCCCCCAAGCCCCCCCCGCGCGCGTAAGTCGTTACGCGCCATAATAGTTACGCGCCATTGTAGTTGTGTCCCTATGTCCCACCTGTGAATATAGATATATATATATATATATATATATATATATATATATATATGGTTTTAACTACGTAAAACTTGCGAATATACAACATTCTTTGCTGTCCCATTGTCTTTGCATATAAATAGATTGTCAGGTTTACCGACTCTTGAACATGCAACATATAATGGTCCATGGGAAAACAATCTCTATTCAGATCTATACCTCATGATTCTAATGATTGCCCTTGAGCTTTGTTGATGGTGATTGCTAATCGACCATTCCCTGTCCCGGTGTCCCGGTCGTCATTTACATCCCCCTGTTTCCCCCGGTGTCCCCGTTGTAGTTGTGTCCCTGTGTCCCGGTCGTCATTTATATTCCCTGTGTCCCGTTTTTTATTGGTTTTTACCTTTATGTTAGCTTATTTTTCAGTTTTTTCCTTTTTTTTAGTTTTTTTTTATTTTTTTATTTTTTTTAGTTTTTTACCTTTTTAGTTTTTTTAGTTTTTTTAGTTTTTTTAGTTTTTTTAGTTTTTTTACTTTTTTTATTAGTTTTTAGTTATTTTGTAGTTTTTTATTGGTTTTTACCTTTATTTTAGCTTATTTTTCAGTTTTTTCCTTTTTTTTAGTTTTTTTTAGTTTTTAGTTTTTTTAGTTTTTTTACCTTTTTTTAGTTTTTTAGTTTTTTAGCTTTTTATTTTTTTTATTAGTTTTTAGTTTTTTTTGTAGTTTTTGCCTTTTTTTTAGTTTTTAGTTTTTTGGCTTTTTTATTAGTTTTTAGTTTTTTTGTAGTTTTTGCCTTTTTTTAGTTTTTTTAGTTTTTTAGCTTTTTTATTTTTTTTATTAGTTTTTAGTTTTTTTTGTAGTTTTTGCCTTTTTTTAATTTTTTCAGTTTTGACGTCACCTGATCCAGGTCGCTTTCTCTTTGAGTTTCGTCATTTATTTTTTTCTTTTTTAGTTCTTTTAGTTTTACCTTTTTTAGTTTTTTTTACTTTTTTTAGTTTTTTTTAGTTTTTAGTTTTTTTAGTTTTTTACCTTTTTTTAGTTTTTTAGTTTTTTAGCTTTTTTATTTTTTTATTAGTTTTTAGTTTTTTTTGTAGTTTTTGCCTTTTTTTAGTTTTTTAGTTTTTTAGCTTTTTTATTAGTTTTTAGTTTTTTTTTGTAGTTTTTGCCTTTTTTTAGTTTTTTTAGTTTTTTTAGCTTTTTTATTTTTTTTATTAGTTTTTAGTTTTTTTTGTAGTTTTGCCTTTTTTTAGTTTTTTCAGTTTTGACGTCACCTGATCCAGGTCGCTTTCTCTTTGAGTTTCGTCATTTATTTTTTTCTTTTTTAGTTCTTTTAGTTTTTACTTTTTAGTTTTTTTTAGTTTTTTAGATGAAATTTTTTTTTAGTTTTTTCCTTTTTTTCTTTTTAGTTTTTATTGGTTTTTACCTTTATTTAGCTTATTTTTCAGTTTTTTCCTTTTTTTTAGTTTTTTTTTATTTTTTATTTTTTTTAGTTTTTTACCTTTTTTTAGTTTTTTTAGTTTTCTAGCTTTTTTACTTTTTTTATTAGTTTTTAGTTTTTTTTGTAGTTTTTGCCTTTTTTTAGTTTTTTCAGTTTTTTTTTAGTTTTTTTTTGGTTTTTACCTTTATTTTAGCTTATTTTTCAGTTTTTTCCTTTTTTTTATTTTTATTTAGTTTTTAGTTTTTTTAGTTTTTTACCTTTTTTTAGTTTTTTTAGTTTTTTTAGTTTTTTAGCTTTTTTATTTTTTTTATTAGTTTTTAGTTTTTTTTGTAGTTTTTGCCTTTTTTTAGTTTTTTTTAGTTTCTTAGCTTTTTTATTAGTTTTTAGTTTTTTTGTAGTTTTTGCCTTTTTTTAGTTTTTTAGTTTTTTAGCTTTTTTATTTTTTTTATTAGTTTTTAGTTTTTTTTGTAGTTTTTGCCTTTTTTTAGTTTTTTTCAGGTGACGTCACCTGATCCATCCATCCACAGACAGACAGACAACTTATTTTTATATATATAGAAGATATATCTATATATATAAAAAAATAAGTTGTCTGTGGATGGATGGATGGATGTGTCAGGTGACGTCACCTGAAAAAACTG